>NW_027516527.1:0-57538 GCF_048772815.1 Callospermophilus lateralis | reverse complement strand
AAAAAATGTATGTTTGAGATTTTCAGGAGACGGTAGTTTCTTGGAAGCTTAACAACGCCTTTCATTGAAAGTGTTATTCGCCAGTCTCTGTTAAGGCTACATCAAGAGGAAACAAACCTTAGAGATAGAACATAGAACGACTTTATTGTGTCAAGTTTCAAGAAGCTAGCACAAACCATGTTTGATTTAGAGTTCGAACTGCATCTGTCAATATAGGAGAAAACAGAGTGAAAACTAAAAATTCAAACTGTTACTGCAAACGAATGCTTCAACCTAGGAGAACGGAACTTGAACATCCACGTTTTATTGGTGTACTGCTCATTACTTGAAATTATCATGAAGGTCGGAAAAAAAAATATGTGAGATTTCAGGAGCCTGTAGTATATTGGCAGCCTAACAACGCCTTTCATTGAATGTGTCTTTCGTCAGTCTCTGCTTAGGTCTACATCCAGAGGAAACAAAAAATAAAAAATAGAATGTAGAACTACTTTACTGTTTCAAGTTTCAAGAAGCTAGCACAAACCGTGTTTGATTTAGAGTTCGAACTACATTTGTCAATATAGGAGAAAACAGAGTGAAAACCAAAAATTCAAACTGTTACTCCAAAGAATGCTTCAATATAGGAGAACTAAACTTTGGCATCCACGTGGGATTGGTGTACTGATCATTACTTGAAAGTATCATGAAGATTGGATGAAAAAATATATGTTGAGATTTCAGGAGACTCTAGTGTGTTGGAAGTTTGGCAACCCCTTTCAGTATAAGTGTTATTCGCCAGTCCCAGCTTTAGGATACAAGAGGAAACAAACCTTAGAGATAGAACGTAGAACTACTTTATTGTGTCAAGTTTCAAGAAGCTAGCACAAACCGTGTTTGATTTAGAGTTCTAACTGCATCTGTCAATATAGGAGAAAACAGAGTGAAACCTATAATTTCTAACTGTTCCTGCAAACGAAATGCTACAACCTAGAAGAACAAACCTTGGGCATCCACGTTTGATTGGTGTACTGACCAATACTTGAAAGAATCATGAAGATTGGATGAAAAAATATATGTTGAGATTTCAGGAGACGGTAGTTTTTTGGAAGCTTAACAACGCCTTTCATTGAAAGTGTTGTTCGCAGTCTCTGCTTAAGGCTACATCAAGAGGAAACAAACCTTAGAGATAGAACGTAGAACGACTTTATTGTGTCAAGTTTCAAGAAGCTAGCACAAACCATGTTTGATTTAGAGTTCGAACTGCATCTGTCAATATAGGAGAAAACAGAGTGAAAACTAAAAATTCAAACTGTTACTGCAAACGAATGCTTCAACCTAGGAGAACGAAACTTGAACATCCACGTTTTATTGGTGTACTGCTCATTACTTGAAATTATCATGAAGGTCGGAAAAAAAATATGTTGAGAATTCAGGAGACTTTAGTATTTTGGCAGCCTAACAACGCCTTTCATTGAATGTGTCTTTCCTCAGTCTCTGCTTAGGTCTACATCCAGAGGAAACAAAAAATAAAAATAGAATGTAGAACTACTTTACTGGTTCAAGTTTCAAGAAGCTAGCACAAACCCTGTTTGATTTAGAGTTCGAACTACATTTGTCAATATAGGAGAAAACAGAGTGAAACCTAAAAATTCAAACTGTTACTCCAAAAGAATGCTTCAATCTAGGAGAACTAAACTTTGGCATCCAAGTGGATTGGTGTACTGATAATTAGTTGAAAGGTATCATGAAGATTGGATGAAAAAAATATATGTTGAGATTTCAGGAGCCTGTAGTATTTTGGCAGCCTAACAACGCCATTCATTGATGTGTCTTTCGTCAGTCTCTGCTTAGGTCTACATCCAGAGGAAACAAAAAGTAAAAATAGAATGTAGAACTACTTTACTGTTTCAAGTTTCAAGAAGCTAGAACAAACCGTGCTTGGTTTAGAGTTCGAACTACATTTGTCAATATAGGAGAAAACAGAGTGAAACCTAAAAATTCAAACTGTTACTCCAAAAGAATGCTTCAATCTAGAAGAACTAAACTTTGGCATCCACGTGGGATTGGTGTACTGATCATTACTTGAAAGTATCATGAAAATTGCATGAAAAAATATATGTTGAGATTTCAGGAGACTCTAGTGTGTTGGAAGTTTGGCAACCCCTTTCAGTATAAGTGTTATTCGCCAGTCCCAGCTTTAGGATACAAGAGGAAACAAACCTTAGAGATAGAACGTAGAACTACTTTATTGTGTCAAGTTTCAAGAAGCTAGCACAAACCGTGTTTGATTTAGAGTTCTAACTGCATCTGTCAATATAGGAGAAAACGGAGTGAAACCTATAATTTCTAACTGTTCCTGCAAACGAATGCTACAACCTAGAAGAACAAAACTTGGGCATCCACGTTTGATTGGTGTACTGATCAATACTTGAAAGAATCATGAAGATTGGATGAAAAAATGTATGTTGAGATTTCAGGAGACGGTAGTTTCTTGGAAGCTTAACAACGCCTTTCATTGAAAGTGTTATTCGCCAGTCTCTGTTAAGGCTACATCAAGAGGAAACAAACCTTAGAGATAGAACATAGAACGACTTTATTGTGTCAAGTTTCAAGAAGCTAGCACAAACCATGTTTGATTTAGAGTTCGAACTGCATCTGTCAATATAGGAGAAAACAGAGTGAAAACTAAAAATTCAAACTGTTACTGCAAACGAATGCTTCAACCTAGGAGAACGGAACTTGAACATCCACGTTTTATTGGTGTACTGCTCATTACTTGAAATTATCATGAAGGTTGGAAAAAAAAATATGTTGAGATTTCAGGAGCCTGTAGTATTTTGGCAGCCTAACAACGCCTTTCATTGAATGTGTCTTTCGTCAGTCTCTGCTTAGGTCTACATCCAGAGGAAACAAAAAGTAAAAATAGAATGTAGAACTACTTTACTGTTTCAAGTTTCAAGAAGCTAGCACAAACCGTGTTTGATTTAGAGTTCGAACTACATTTGTCAATATAGGAGAAAACAGAGTGAAACCTAAAAATTCAAACTGTTACTCCAAAAGAATGCTTCAATCTAGGAGAACTAAACTTTGGCATCCAAGTGGGATTGGTGTACTGATCATTACTTGAAAGTATCATGAAGATTGGATGAAAAAATATATGTTGAGATTTCAGGAGACTCTAGTGTGTTGGAAGTTTGGCAACCCCTTTCAGTATAAGTGTTATTCGCCAGTCCCAGCTTTAGGATACAAGAGGAAACAAACCTTAGAGATAGAACGTAAAACTACTTTATTGTGTCAAGTTTCAAGAAGCTAGCACAAACCATGTTTGATTTAGAGTTCTAACTGCATCTGTCAATATAGGAGAAAACAGACTGAAACCTATAATTTCTAACTGTTCCTGCAAACGAATGCTACAACCTAGAAGAACAAAACTTGGGCATCCACGTTTGATTGGTGTACTGACCAATACTTGAAAGAATCATGAAGATTGAATGAAAAAATATATGTTGAGATTTCAGGAGACGGTAGTTTTTTGGAAGCTTAACAACGCCTTTCATTGAAAGTGTTGTTCGCCAGTCTCTGCTTAAGGCTACATCAAGAGGAAACAAACCTTAGAGATAGAACGTAGAACGACTTTATTGTGTCAAGTTTCAAGAAGCTAGCACAAACCATGTTTGATTTAGAGTTCAAACTGCATCTGTCAATATAGGAGAAAACAGAGTGAAAACTAAAAATTCAAACTGTTACTGCAAACGAATGCTTCAACCTAGGAGAACGAAACTTGAACATCCACGTTTTATTCGTGTACTGCTCATTACTTGAAATTATCATGAAGGTTGGAAAAAAAAATATGTTGAGATTTCAGGAGCCTGTAGTATTTTGGCAGCCTAACAACGCCTTTCATTGAATGTGTCTTTCGTCAGTCTCTGCTTAGGTCTACATCCAGAGGAAACAAAAAATAAAAATAGAATGTAGAACTACTTTACTGTTTCAAGTTTCAAGAAGCTAGCACAAACCGTGTTTGATTTAGAGTTCGAACTACATTTGTCAATATAGGAGAAAACAGAGTGAAACCTAAAAATTCAAACTGTTACTCCAAAGGAATGCTTCAATCTAGGAGAACTAAACTTTGGCATTCAAGTGGGATTGGTGTACTGATCATTACTTGAAAGTATCATGAAGATTGGATGAAAAAATATATGTTGAGATTTCAGGAGACTCTAGTGTGTTGGAAGTTTGGCAACCCCTTTCAGTATAAGTGTTATTCGCCAGTCCCAGCTTTAGGATACAAGAGGAAACAAACCTTAGAGATAGAACGTAGAACTACTTTATTGTGTCAAGTTTCAAGAAGCTAGCACAAACCGTGTTTGATTTAGAGTTCTAACTGCATCTGTCAATATAGGAGAAAACAGAGTGAAACCTATAATTTCTAACTGTTCCTGCAAACGAATGCTACAACCTAGAAGAACAAAACTTGGGCATCCACGTTTGATTGGTGTACTGACCAATACTTGAAAGAATCATGAAGATTGGATGAAAAAATATATGTTGAGATTTCAGGAGACGGTAGTTTTTTGGAAGCTTAACAACGCCTTTCATTGAAAGTGTTGTTCGCCAGTCTCTGCTTAAGGCTACATCAAGAGGAAACAAACCTTAGAGATAGAACGTAGAACGACTTTATTGTGTCAAGTTTCAAGAAGCTAGCACAAACCATGTTTGATTTAGAGTTCGAACTGCATCTGTCAATATAGGAGAAAACAGAGTGAAAACTAAAAATTCAAACTGTTACTGCAAACGAATGCTTCAACCTAGGAGAACGAAACTTGAACATCCACGTTTTATTGGTGTACTGCTCATTACTTGAAATTATCATGAAGGTCGGAAAAAAAATATGTTGAGAATTCAGGAGACTTTAGTATTTTGGCAGCCTAACAACGCCTTTCATTGAATGTGTCTTTCCTCAGTCTCTGCTTCGGTCTACATCCAGAGGAAACAAAAAATAAAAATAGAATGTAGAACTACTTTACTGTTTCAAGTTTCAAGAAGCTAGCACAAACCGTGTTTGATTTAGAGTTCGAACTACATTTGTCAATATAGGAGAAAACAGAGTGAAACCTAAAAATTCAAACTGTTACTCCAAAAGAATGCTTCAATCTCTGAGAACTAAACTTTGGCATCCAAGTGGGATTGGTGTACTGATCATTAGTTGAAAGTATCATGAAGATTGGATGAAAAAATATATGTTGAGATTTCAGGAGACTCTAGTGTGTTGGAAGTTTGGCAACCCCTTTCAGTATAAGTGTTATTCGCCAGTCCCAGCTTTAGGATACAAGAGGAAACAAACCTTAGAGATAGAACGTAGAACTACTTTATTGTGTCAAGTTTCAAGAAGCTAGCACAAACCGTGTTTGATTTAGAGTTCTAACTGCCTCTGTCAATATAGGAGAAAACAGACTGAAACCTATAATTTCTAACTGTTCCTGCAAACGAATGCTACAACCTAGAAGAACAAAACTTGGGCATCCACGTTTGATTGGTGTACTGATCAATACTTGAAAGAATCATGAAGATTGGATGAAAAAATATATGTTGAGATTTCAGGAGACGGTAGTTTTTTGGAAGCTTAACAACGCCTTTCATTGAAAGTGTTATTCGCCAGTCTCTGCTTAAGGCTACATCAAGAGGAAACAAACCTTAGAGATAGAACGTAGAACTACTTTATTGTGTCAAGTTTCAAGAAGCTAGCACAAACCATGTTTGATTTAGAGTTCAAACTGCATCTGTCAATATAGGAGAAAACAGAGTGAAAACTAAAAATTCAAACTGTTACTGCAAACGAATGCTTCAACCTAGGAGAACGAAACCTGAACATCCACGTTTTATTGGTGTACTGCTCATTACTTGAAATTATCATGAAGGTCGGAAAAAAAATATGTTGAGATTTCAGGAGCCTGTAGTATTTTGGCAGCCTAACAACGCCTTTCATTGAATGTGTCTTTCGTCAGTCTCTGCTTAGGTCTACATCCAGAGGAAACAAAAAGTAAAAATAGAATGTAGAACTACTTTACTGTTTCAAGTTTCAAGAAGCTAGAACAAACCGTGCTTGGTTTAGAGTTCGAACTACATTTGTCAATATAGGAGAAAACAGAGTGAAACCTAAAAATTCAAACTGTTACTCCAAAAGAATGCTTCAATCTAGAAGAACTAAACTTTGGCATCCACGTGGGATTGGTGTACTGATCATTACTTGAAAGTATCATGAAAATTGCATGAAAAAATATATGTTGAGATTTCAGGAGACTCTAGGGTGTTGGAAGTTTGGCAACCCCTTTCAGTATAAGTGTTATTCGCCAGTCCCAGCTTTAGGATACAAGAGGAAACAAACCTTAGAGATAGAACGTAGAACTACTTTATTGTGTCAAGTTTCAAGAAGCTAGCACAAACCGTGTTTGATTTAGAGTTCTAGCTGCATCTGTCAATATAGGAGAAAACAGAGTGAAACCTATAATTTCTAACTCTTCCTGCAAACGAATGCTACAACCTAGAAGAACAAAACTTGGGCATCCAAGTTTGATTGGTGTACTGATCAATACTAAAAGAATCATGAAGATTGGATGAAAAAATGTATGTTGAGATTTCAGGAGACGGTAGTTTTTTGGAAGCTTAACAACGCCTTTCATTGAAAGTGTTATTCGCCAGTCTCTGTTAAGGCTACATCAAGAGGAAACAAACCTTAGAGATAGAACATAGAACTACTTTATTGTGTCAAGTTTCAAGAAGCTAGCACAAACCATGTTTGATTTAGAGTTCGAACTGCATCTGTCAATATAGGAGAAAACAGAGTGAAAACTAAAAATTCAAACTGTTACTGCAAACGAATGCTTCAACCTAGGAGAACGGAACTTGAACATCCACGTTTTATTGGTGTACTGCTCATTACTTGAAATTATCATGAAGGTTGGAAAAAAAAATATGTTGAGATTTCAGGAGCCTGTAGTATTTTGGCAGCCTAACAACGCCTTTCATTGAATGTGTCTTTCGTCAGTCTCTGCTTAGGTCTACATCCAGAGGAAACAAAAAATAAAAATAGAATGTAGAACTACTTTACTGTTTCAAGTTTCAAGAAGCTAGCACAAACCGTGTTTGATTTAGAGTTCGAACTACATTTGTCAATATAGGAGAAAACAGAGTGAAACCTAAAAATTCAAACTGTTACTCCAAAAGAATGCTTCAATCTAGGAGAACTAAACTTTGGCATCCAAGAGGGATTGGTGTACTGATCATTACTTGAAAGTATCATGAAGATTGGATGAAAAAATATATGTTGAGATTTCAGGAGACTCTAGTGTGTTGTAAGTTTGGCAACCCCTTTCAGTATAAGTGTTATTCGCCAGTCCCAGCTTTAGGATACAAGAGGAAACAAACCTTAGGATAGAACGTAGAACTACTTTATTGTGCAAAGTTTCAAGAAGCTAGCACAAACCGTTGTTGATTTAGAGTTCTAAATGCATCTGTCAATATAGGAGAAAACAGAGTGAAACCTATAATTTCTAACTGTTCCTGCAAATGAATGCTACAACCTAGAAGAACAAAACTTGGGCATCCACGTTTGATTGGTGTACTGATCAATACTTGAAAGAATCATGAAGATTGGATGAAAAAATATATGTTGAGATTTCAGGAGACGGTAGTTTTTTGGAAGCTTAACAACGCCTTTCATTGAAAGTGTTGTTCGCCAGTCTCTGCTTAAGGCTACATCAAGAGGAAACAAACCTTAGAGATAGAACGTAGGACTACTTTATGTGTCAAGTTTCAAGAAGCTAGCACAAACCATGTTTGATTTAGAGTTCTAACTGCATCTGTCAATATAGGGGAAAACAGAGTGAAAACTAAAAATTCAAACTGTTACTGCAAACGAATGCTTCAACCTAGGAGAACGAAACTTGAACATCCACATTTTATTGGTGTACAGCTCATTACTTGAAATTATCATGAAGGTCGGAAAAAAAAATATGTTGAGATTTCAGGAGACTGTAGTATTTTGGCAGCCTAACAACGCCTTTCATTGAATGTGTCTTTCGTCAGTCTCTGCTTAGGTCTACATCCAGAGGAAACAAAAAATAAAAATAGAATGTAGAACTACTTTACTGTTTCAAGTTTCAAGAAGCTAGCACAAACCGTGTTTGATTTAGAGTTCGAACTACATTTGTCAATATAGGAGAAAACAGAGTGAAACCTAAAAATTCAAACTGTTACTCCAAAAGAATGCTTCAATCTAGGAGAACTAAACTTTGGCATCCAAGTGGGATTGGTGTACTGATCATTACTTGAAAGTATCATGAAGATTGGATGAAAAAATATATGTTGAGATTTCAGGAGACTCTAGTGTGTTGGAAGTTTGGCAACCCCTTTCAGTATAAGTGTTATTCGCCAGTCCCAGCTTTAGGATACAAGAGGAAACAAACCTTAGAGATAGAACGTAGAACTACTTTATTGTGTCAAGTTTCAAGAAGCTAGCACAAACCGTGTTTGATTTAGAGTTCTAACTGCATCTGTCAATATAGGAGAAAACAGACTGAAACCTATAATTTCTAACTGTTCCTGCAAACGAATGCTACAACCTAGAAGAACAAAACTTGGGCATCCAGGTTTGATTGGTGTACTGATCAATACTTGAAAGAATCATGAAGATTGGATGAAAAAATATATGTTTAGATTTCAGGAGACGGTAGTTTTTTGGAAGCTTAACAACGCCTTTCATTGAAAGTGTTATTCGCCAGTCTCTGCTTAAGGCTACATCAAGAGGAAACAAACCTTAGAGATAGAACGTAGAACTACTTTATTGTGTCAAGTTTCAAGAAGCTAGCACAAACCGTGTTTGATTTAGAGTTCTAACTGCATCTGTCAATATAGGAGAAAACAGAGTGAAACCTATAATTTCTAACTGTTCCTGCAAACGAAAGCTACAACCTAGAAGAACAAAACTTGGGCATCCACGTTTGATTGGTGTACTGATCAATACTTGAAAGAATCATGAAGATTGGATGAAAAAATATATGTTGAGATTTCAGGAGACGGTAGTTTTTTGGAAGCTTAACAACGCCTTTCATTGAAAGTGTTATTCGCCAGTCTCTGCTTAAGGCTACATCAAGAGGAAACAAACCTTAGAGATAGAACGTAGAACTACTTTATTGTGTCAAGTTTCAAGAAGCTAGCACAAACCATGTTTGATTTAGAGTTCGAACTGCATCTGTCAATATAGGAGAAAACAGAGTGAAAACTAAAAATTCAAACTGTTACTGCAAACGAATGCTTCAAGCAAGTGAACGAAACTTGAACATCCACGTTTTATTGGTGTACTGCTGATTACATGAAATTATCATGAAGGTCGGAAAAAAAAATATGTTGAGATTTCAGGAGACTGTATATTTTGGCAGCCTAACAACGCCTTTCATTGAATGTGTCTTTCGTCAGTCTCTGCTTAGGTCTACATCCAGAGGAAACAAAAAATAAAAATAGAATGTAGAACTGCTTTACTGTTTCAAGTTTCAAGAAGCTAGCACAAACCCTGTTTGATTTAGAGTTCGAACTACATTTGTCAATATAGGAGAAAACAGAGTGTAACCTAAAAATTCAAACTGTTACTCCAAAAGAATGCTTCAATCTAGGAGAACTAAACTTTGGCATCCAAGTGGGATTGGTGTACTGATCATTACTTGAAAGTATCATGAAGATTGGATGAAAAAATATATGTTGAGATTTCAGGAGACTCTAGTGTGTTGGAAGTTTGGCAACCCCTTTCAGTATAAGTGTTATTCGCCAGTCCCAGCTTTAGGATACAAGAGGAAACAAACCTTAGAGCTAGAACATAGAACTACTTTATTGTGTCAAGTTTCCAGAAGCTAGCACAAACCGTGTTTGAATTAGAGTTCTAACTGCATCTGTCAATATAGGAGAAAACAGAGTGAAACCTATAATTTCTAACTGTTCCTGCAAACGAATGCTACAACCTAGAAGAACAAATCTTGGGCATCCACGTTTGATTGGTGTACTGATCAATACTTGAAAGAATCATGAAGATTGGATGAAAAAATATATGTTGAGATTTCAGGAGACGGTAGTTTTTTGGAAGCTTAACAACGCCTTTCATTGAAAGTGTTATTCGCCAGTCTCTTCTTAAGGCTACATCAAGAGGAAACAAACCTTACAGATAGAACGTAGAACTACTTTATTGTGTCAAGTTTCAAGAAGCTAGCACAAACCATGTTTGATTTAGAGTTCGAACTACATCTGTCAATATAGGAGAAAACAGAGTGAAAACTAAAAATTCAAACTGTTACTGCAAACGAATGCTTCAACCTAGGAGAACGAAACTTGAACATCCACGTTTTATTGGTGTACTGCTGATTACATGAAATTATCATGAAGGTCGGAAAAAAACATATGTTGAGATTTCAGGAGCCTGTAGTATTTTGGCAGCCTAACAACGCCTTTCATTGAATGTGTCTTTCGTCAGTCTCTGCTTAGGTCTACATCCAGAGGAAACAAAAAATAAAAATAGAATGTAGAACTACTTTACTGTTTCAAGTTTCAAGAAGCTAGCACAAACTGTGTTTGATTTAGAGTTCGAACTACATTTGTCAATATAGGAGAAAACAGAGTGAAACCTAAAAATTCAAACTGTTACTCCAAAAGAATGCTTCAATCTAGGACAACTAAACTTTGGCATCCAAGTGGGATTGGTGTACTGATCATTACTTGAAAGTATCATGAAGATTGGATGAAAAAATATATGTTGAGATTTCAGGAGACTCTAGTGTGTTGGAAGTTTGGCAACCCCTTTCAGTATAAGTGTTATTCGCCAGTCCCAGCTTTAGGATACAAGAGGAAACAAACCTTAGAGATAGAACGTAGAACTACTTTATTGTGTCAGGTTTCAAGAAGCTAACACAAACCGTGTTTGATTTAGAGTTCTAACTGCATCTGTCAATATAGGAGAAAACAGACTGAAACCTATAATTTCTAACTGTTCCTGCAAATGAATGCTACAACCTAGAAGAACAAAACTTGGGCATCCACGTTTGATTGGTGTACTGATCAATACTTGAAAGAATTATGAAGATTGGATGAAAAAATATATGTTGAGATTTCAGGAGACGGTAGTTTTTTGGAAGCTTAACAACGCCTTTCATTGAAAGTGTTATTCGCCAGTCTCTGCTTAAGGCTACATCAAAGGAAACAAACCTTAGAGATAGAACGTAGAACTACTTTATTCTGTCAAGTTTCAAGAAGCTAGCACAAACCATGTTTGATTTAGAGTTCGAACTGCATCTGTCAATATAGGAGAAAACAGAGTGAAAAATAAAAATTCAAACTGTTACTGCAAACGAATGCTTCCAGCTAGGAGAACGAAAGTTGAACATCCACGTTTTATTGGTGTACTGCTGATTACATGAAATTATCATGAAGGTCGGAAAAATAATATGTTGAGATTTCAGGAGACTGTAGTATTTTGGCAGCCTAACAACGCCTTTCATTGAATGTGTCTTTCGTCAGTCTCTGCTTAGGTCTACATCCAGAGGAAACAAAAAATAAAAATAGAATGTAGAACTACTTTACTGTTTCAAGTTTCAAGAAGCTAGCACAAACCGTGTTTGATTTAGAGTTCGAACTACATTTGTCAATATAGGAGAAAACAGAGTGAAACCTAAAAATTCAAACTGTTACTTTAAAAGAATGCTTCAATCTAGGAGAACTAAACTTTGGTATCCAAGTGGGATTGGTGTACTGATCATTATTTGAAAGTATCATGAAGATTGGATGAAAAAATATATGTTGAGATTTCAGGAGACTCTAGTGTGTTGGAAGTTTGGCAACCCCTTTCAGTATAAGTGTTATTCGCCAGTCCCAGCTTTAGGGTACAAGAGGAAACAAACCTTAGAGATCGAACGTAGAACTACTTTATTGTGTCAAGTTTCAAGAAGCTAGCACAAACCGTGTTTGATTTAGAGTTCTAACTGCATCTGTCAATATATGAGAAGAGTGAAACCTATAATTTCTAACTGTTCCTGCAAACGAATGCTACAACCTAGAAGAACAAAACTTGGGCATCCACCTTTGATTGGTGTACTGACCAATACTTGAAAGAATCATGAAGATTGGATGAAAAAATATATGTTGAGATTTCAGGTGACGGTAGTTTTTTGGAAGCTTAACAACGCCTTTCATTGAAAGTGTTGTTCGCCAGTCTCTGCTTAAGGCTACATCAAGAGGAAACAAACCTTAGAGATAGAACGTAGAACGACTTTATTGTGTCAAGTTTCAAGAAGCTAGCACAAACCATGTTTGATTTAGAGTTCGAACTGCATCTGTCAATATAGGAGAAAACAGAGTGAAAACTAAAAATTCAAACTGTTACTGCAAACGAATGCTTCAACCTAGGAGAACGAAACTTGAACATCCACGTTTTATTGGTGTACAGCTCATTACTTGAAATTATCATGAAGGTCGGAAAAAAAATATGTTGAGATTTCAGGAGACTGTAGTATTTTGGCAGCCTAACAACGCCTTTCATTGAATGTGTCTTTCGTCAGTCTCTGCTTAGGTCTACATCCAGAGGAAACAAAAAATAAAAATAGAATGTAGAACTACTTTACTGTTTCAAGTTTCAAGAAGCTAGCACAAACCGTGTTTGATTTAGAGTTCGAACTACATTTGTCAATATAGGAGAAAGCAGAGTGAAACCTAAAAATTCAAACTGTTACTCCAAAAGAATGCTTCAATCTAGGAGAACTAAACTTTGGAATCCAAGTGGGATTGGTGTACTGATCATTATTTGAAAGTATCATGAAGATTGGATGAAAAAATATATGTTGAGATTTCAGGAGACTCTAGTGTGTTGGACGTTTGGCAACCCCTTTCAGTATAAGTGTTATTCGCCAGTCCCAGCTTTAGGGTACAAGAGGAAACAAACCTTAGAGATAGAACGTAGAACTACTTTATTGTGTCAAGTTTTACGAAGCTAGCACAAACCGTGTTTGATTTAGAGTTCTAACTGCATCTGTCAATATAGGAGAAAACAGAGTGAAACCTATAATTTCTAACTGTTCCTGCAAACCAATGCTACAACCTAGAAGAACAAAACTTGGGCATCCACGTTTGATTGGTGTAATGATCAATACTTGAAAGAATCCTGAAGATTGGATGAAAAAATATATGTTGAGATTTCAGGAGACGGTAGTTTTTTGGAAGCTTAACAACGCCTTTCATTGAAAGTGTTACTCGCCAGTCTCTGCTTAAGGCTACATCAAGAGGAAACAAACCTTAGAGATAGAACGTAGAACTACTTTATGTGTCAAGTTTCAAGAAGCTAGCACAAACCATGTTTGATTTAGAGTTCGAACTGCATCTGTCAATATAGGGGAAAACAGAGTGAAAACTAAAAATTCAAACTGTTACTGCAAACGAATGCTTCAACCTAGGAGAACGAAACTTGAACATCCACGTTTTATTAGTGTACAGCTCATTACTTGAAATTATCATGAAGGTAGGAAAAATAATATGTTGAGATTTCAGGAGACTGTAGTATTTTGGCAGCCTAACAACGCCTTTCATTGAATGTGTCTTTCGTCAGTCTCTGCTTAGGTCTACATCCAGAGGAAACAAAAAATAAAAATAGAATGTAGAACTACTTTACTGTTTCAAGTTTCAAGAAGCTAGCACAAACCGTGTTTGATTTAGAGTTCGAACTACATTTGTCAATATAGGAGAAAACAGAGTGAAACCTAAAAATTCAAACTGTTACTACAAAAGAATGCTTCAATCTAGGAGAACTAAACTTTGGAATCCAAGTGGGATTGGTGTGCTGATCATTATTTGAAAGTATCATGAAGATTGGATGAAAAAATATATGTTGAGATTTCAGGAGACTCTAGTGTGTTGGAAGTTTGGCAACCCCTTTCAGTATAAGTGGTATTCGCCAGTCCCAGCTTTAGGGTACAAGAGGAAATAAACCTTAGAGATAGAACATAGAACTACTTTATTGTGTCAAGTTTCAAGAAGCTAGCACAAACCGTGTTTGATTTAGAGTTCTAACTGCATCTGTCAATATATGAGAAGAGTGAAACCTATAATTTCTAACTGTTCCTGCAAATGAATGCTACAACCTAGAAGAACAAACCTTGGGCATCCACGTTTGATTGGTGTACTGATCAATACTTGAAAGAATCATGAAGATTGGATGAAAAAATATATGTTGAGATTTCAGGAGACGGTAGTTTTTGGAAGCTTAACAACGCCTTTCATTGAAAGTGTTATTCGCCAGTCTCTGCTTAAGGCTACATCAAGAGGAAACAAACCTTAGAGATAAAACGTAGAACTACTTTATTGTGTCAAGTTTCAAGAAGCTAGCACAAACCATGTTTGATTTAGAGTTCAAACTGCATCTGTCAATATAGGAGAAAACAGAGTGAAAACTAAAAATTCAAACTGTTACTGCAAACGAATGCTTCAAGCTAGGAGAACGAAACTTGAACATCCACGTTTTATTGGTGTACTGCTGATTACATGAAATTATCATGAAGGTCGGAAAAAAAAATATGTTGAGATTTCAGGAGACTGTAGTATTTTGGCAGCCTAACAACGCCTTTCCATTGAATGTGTCTTTCGTCAGTCTCTGCTTAGGTCTACATCCAGAGGAAACAAAAAATAAAAATAGAATGTAGAACTACTTTACTGTTTCAAGTTTCAAGAAGCTAGCACAAACCGTGTTTGATTTAGAGTTCGAACTACATTTGTCAATATAGGAGAAAACAGAGTGAAACCTAAAAATTCAAACTGTTACTCCAAAAGAATGCTTCAATCTAGGAGAACTAAACTTTGGCATCCAAGTGGGATTGGTGTAATGATCATTACTTGAAAGTAACATGAAAATTGGATGAAAAAATATATGTTGAGATTTCAGGAGACTCTAGTGTGTTGGAAGTTTGGCAACCCCTTTCAGTATAAGTGTTATTCGCCAGTCCCAGCTTTAGGATACAAGAGGAAACAAACCTTAGAGATAGAACGTAGAACTACTTTATTGTGTCAAGTTTCAAGAAGCTAGCACAAACCGTGTTTGATTTAGAGTTCTAACTGCATCTGTCAATATAGGAGAAAACAGACTGAACCTATAATTTCTAACTGTTCCTGCAAACGAATGCTACAACCTAGAAGAACAAAACTTGGGCATCCACGTTTGATTGGTGTACTGACCAATACTTGAAAGAATCATGAAGATTGGATGAAAAAATATATGTTGAGATTTCAGGAGACGGTAGTTTTTTGGAAGCTTAACAACGCCTTTCATTGAAAGCGTTGTTCGCCAGTCTCTGCTTAAGGCTACATCAAGAGGAAACAAACCTTAGAGATAGAACGTAGAACGACTTTATTGTGTCAAGTTTCAAGAAGCTAGCACAAACCATGTTTGATTTAGAGTTCGAACTGCATCTGTCAATATAGGAGAAAACAGAGTGAAAACTAAAAATTCAAACTGTTACTGCAAACGAATGCTTCAACCTAGGAGAACGAAACTTGAACATCCACGTTTTATTGGTGTACAGCTCATTACTTGAAATTATCATGAAGGTCGGAAAAAAAATATGTTGAGATTTCAGGAGACTGTAGTATTTTGGCAGCCTAACAACGCCTTTCATTGAATGTGTCTTTCGTCAGTCTCTGCTTAGGTCTACATCCAGAGGAGACAAAAAATAAAAATAGAATGTAGAACTACTTTACTGTTTCAAGTTTCAAGAAGCTAGCACAAACCATGTTTGATTTAGAGTTCGAACTGCATCTGTCAATATAGGAGAAAACAGAGTGAAAACTAAAAATTCAAACTGTTACTGCAAACGAATGCTTCAACCTAGGAGAACGAAACTTGAACATCCACGTTTTATTGGTGTACAGCTCATTACTTGAAATTATCATGAAGGTCGGAAAAATAATATGTTGAGATTTCAGGAGACTGTAGTATTTTGGCAGCCTAACAACGCCTTTCATTGAATGTGTCTTTCGTCAGTCTCTGCTTAGGTCTACATCCAGAGGAAACAAAAAATAAAAATAGAATGTAGAACTACTTTACTGTTTCAAGTTTCAAGAAGCTAGCACAAACCGTGTTTGATTTAGAGTTCGAACTACATTTGTCAATATAGGAGAAAACAGAGTGAAACCTAAAAATTCAAACTGTTACTACAAAAGAATGCTTCAATCTAGGAGAACTAAACTTTGGCATCCAATTGAAATTGGTGTACTGATCATTACTTGAAAGTATCATGAAGATTGGATGAAAAAATATATGTTGAGATTTCAGGAGACTCTGGTGTGTTGGAAGTTTGGCAACCCCTTTCAGTATAAGTGTTATTCGCCAGTCCCAGCTTTAGGGTACAAGAGGAAACAAACCTTAGAGATAGAACGTAGAACTACTTTATTGTGTCAAGTTTCAAGAAGCTAGCACAAACCGTGTTTGATTTAGAGTTCTAACTGCATCTGTCAATATAGGAGAAAACAGAGTGAAACCTATAATTTCTAACTGTTCCTTGAAACGAATGCTACAACCTAGAAGAACAAAACTTGGGCATCCACGTTTGATTGGTGTACTGACCAATACTTGAAAGAATCATGAAGATTGGATGAAAAAATATATGTTGAGATTTCAGGTGACGGTAGTTTTTTGGAAGCTTAACAACGCCTTTCATTGAAAGTGTTGTTCGCCAGTCTCTGCTTAAGGCTACATCAAGAGGAAACAAACCTTAGAGATAGAACGTAGAACGACTTTATTGTGTCAAGTTTCAAGAAGCTAGCACAAACCATGTTTGATTTAGAGTTCGAACTGCATCTGTCAATATAGGAGAAAACAGAGTGAAAACTAAAAATTCAAACTGTTACTGCAAACGAATGCTTCAACCTAGGAGAACGAAACTTGAACATCCACGTTTTATTGGTGTACAGCTCATTACTTGAAATTATCATGAAGGTCGGAAAAAAAATATGTTGAGATTTCAGGAGACTGTAGTATTTTGGCAGCCTAACAACGCCTTTCATTGAATGTGTCTTTCGTCAGTCTCTGCTTAGGTCTACATCCAGAGGAAACAAAAAATAAAAATAGAATGTAGAACTACTTTACTGTTTCAAGTTTCAAGAAGCTAGCACAAACCGTGTTTGATTTAGAGTTCGAACTACATTTGTCAATATAGGAGAAAACAGAGTGAAACCTAAAAATTCAAACTGTTACTCCAAAAGAATGCTTCAATCTAGGAGAACTAAACTTTGGAATCCAAGTGGGATTGGTGTACTGATCATTATTTGAAAGTATCATGAAGATTGGATGAAAAAATATATGTTGAGATTTCCGGAGACTCTAGTGTGTTGGACGTTTGGCAACCCCTTTCAGTATAAGTGTTATTCGCCAGTCCCAGCTTTAGGGTACAAGAGGAAACAAACCTTAGAGATAGAACGTAGAACTACTTTATTGTGTCAAGTTTTAAGAAGCTAGCACAAACCGTGTTTGATTTAGAGTTCTAACTGCATCTGTCAATATAGGAGAAAACAGAGTGAAACCTATAATTTCTAACTGTTCCTGCAAACCAATGCTACAACCTAGAAGAACAAAACTTGGGCATCCACGTTTGATTGGTGTAATGATCAATACTTGAAAGAATCCTGAAGATTGGATGAAAAAATATATGTTGAGATTTCAGGAGACGGTAGTTTTTTGGAAGCTTAACAACGCCTTTCATTGAAAGTGTTACTCGCCAGTCTCTGCTTAAGGCTACATCAAGAGGAAACAAACCTTAGAGATAGAACGTAGAACTACTTTATGTGTCAAGTTTCAAGAAGCTAGCACAAACCATGTTTGATTTAGAGTTCGAACTGCATCTGTCAATATAGGGGAAAACAGAGTGAAAACTAAAAATTCAAACTGTTACTGCAAACGAATGCTTCAAGCTAGGAGAACGAAACTTGAACATCCACGTTTTATTGGTGTACTGCTGATTACATGAAATTATCATGAAGGTCGGAAAAAAAAATATGTTGAGATTTCAGGAGACTGTAGTATTTTGGCAGCCTAACAACGCCTTTCATTGAATGTGTCTTTCGTCAGTCTCTGCTTAGGTCTACATCCAGAGGAAACAAAAAATAAAAATAGAATGTAGAACTACTTTACTGTTTCAAGTTTCAAGAAGCTAGCACAAACCGTGTTTGATTTAGAGTTCGAACTACATTTGTCAATATAGGAGAAAACAGAGTGAAACCTAAAAATTCAAACTGTTACTCCAAAAGAATGCTTCAATCTAGGAGAACTAAACTTTGGCATCCAAGTGGGATTGGTGTAATGATCATTACTTGAAAGTATCATGAAGATTGGATGAAAAAATATATGTTGAGATTTCAGGAGACTCTAGTGTGTTGGAAGTTTGGCAACCCCTTTCAGTATAAGTGTTATTCGCCAGTCCCAGCTTTAGGATACAAGAGGAAACAAACCTTAGAGATAGAACGTAGAACTACTTTATTGTGTCAAGTTTCAAGAAGCTAGCACAAACCGTGTTTGATTTAGAGTTCTAACTGCATCTGTCAATATAGGAGAAAACAGACTGAAACCTATAATTTCTAACTGTTCCTGCAAACGAATGCTACAACCTAGAAGAACAAAACTTGGGCATCCACGTTTGATTGGTGTACTGACCAATACTTGAAAGAATCATGAAGATTGGATGAAAAAATATATGTTGAGATTTCAGGAGACGGTAGTTTTTTGGAAGCTTAACAACGCCTTTCATTGAAAGCGTTGTTCGCCAGTCTCTGCTTAAGGCTACATCAAGAGGAAACAAACCTTAGAGATAGAACGTAGAACGACTTTATTGTGTCAAGTTTCAAGAAGCTAGCACAAACCATGTTTGATTTAGAGTTCGAACTGCATCTGTCAATATAGGAGAAAACAGAGTGAAAACTAAAAATTCAAACTGTTACTGCAAACGAATGCTTCAACCTAGGAGAACGAAACTTGAACATCCACGTTTTATTGGTGTACAGCTCATTACTTGAAATTATCATGAAGGTCGGAAAAAAAATATGTTGAGATTTCAGGAGACTGTAGTATTTTGGCAGCCTAACAACGCCTTTCATTGAATGTGTCTTTCGTCAGTCTCTGCTTAGGTCTACATCCAGAGGAGACAAAAAATAAAAATAGAATGTAGAACTACTTTACTGTTTCAAGTTTCAAGAAGCTAGCACAAACCGTGTTTGATTTAGAGTTCGAACTACATTTGTCAATATAGGAGAAAACAGAGTGAAACCTAAAAATTCAAACTGTTACTACAAAAGAATGCTTCAATCTAGGAGAACTAAACTTTGGCATCCAAGTGGGATTGGTGTAATGATCATTACTTGAAAGTATCATGAAGATTGGATGAAAAAATATATGTTGAGATTTCAGGAGACTCTAGTGTGTTGAAAGTTTGGCAACCCCTTTCAGTATAAGTGTTATTCGCCAGTCCCAGCTTTAGGATACAAGAGGAAACAAACCTTAGAGATAGAACGTAGAACTACTTTATTGTGTCAAGTTTCAAGAAGCTAGCACAAACCGTGTTTGATTTAGAGTTCTAACTGCATCTGTCAATATAGGAGAAAACAGACTGAAACCTATAATTTCTAACTGTTCCTGCAAACGAATGCTACAACCTAGAAGAACAAAACTTGGGCATCCACGTTTGATTGGTGTACTGACCAATACTTGAAAGAATCATGAAGATTGGATGAAAAAATATATGTTGAGATTTCAGGAGACGGTAGTTTTTTGGAAGCTTAACAACGCCTTTCATTGAAAGCGTTGTTCGCCAGTCTCTGCTTAAGGCTACATCAAGAGGAAACAAACCTTAGAGATAGAACGTAGAACGACTTTATTGTGTCAAGTTTCAAGAAGCTAGCAGAAACCATGTTTGATTTAGAGTTCGAACTGCATCTGTCAATATAGGAGAAAACAGAGTGAAAACTAAAAATTCAAACTGTTACTGCAAACGAATGCTTCAACCTAGGAGAACGAAACTTGAACATCCACGTTTTGTTGGTGTACAGCTCATTACTTGAAATTATCATGAAGGTCGGAAAAAAAATATGTTGAGATTTCAGGAGACTGTAGTATTTTGGCAGCCTAACAACGCCTTTCATTGAATGTGTCTTTCGTCAGTCTCTGCTTAGGTCTACATCCAGAGGAAACAAAAAATAAAAATAGAATGTAGAACTACTTTACTGTTTCAAGTTTCAAGAAGCTAGCACAAACCGTGTTTGATTTAGAGTTCGAACTACATTTGTCAATATAGGAGAAAACAGAGTGAAACCTAAAAATTCAAACTGTTACTCCAAAAGAATGCTTCAATCTAGGAGAACTAAACTTTGGCATCCAAGTGCGATTGGTGTACTGATCATTACTTGAAAGTATCATGAAGATTGGATGAAAAAATATATGTTGAGATTTCAGGAGACTCTAGTGTGTTGGAAGTTTGGCAACCCCTTTCAGTATAAGTGTTATTCGCCAGTCCCAGCTTTAGGGTACAAGAGGAAACAAACCTTAGAGATAGAACATAGAACTACTTTATTGTGTCAAGTTTCAAGAAGCTAGCACAAACCGTGTTTGATTTAGAGTTCTAACTGCATCTGTCAATATAGGAGAAAACAGAGTGAAACCTATAATTTCTAACTGTTCCTGCAAACGAATGCTACAACCTAGAAGAACAAAACTTGGGCATCCACGTTTGATTGGTGTACTGACCAATACTTGAAAGAATCATGAAGATTGGATGAAAAAATATAGTTGAGATTTCAGGTGACGGTAGTTTTTTGGAAGCTTAACAACGCCTTTCATTGAAAGTGTTGTTCGCCAGTCTCTGCTTAAGGCTACATCAAGAGGAAACAAACCTTAGAGATAGAACGTAGAACTACTTTATTGTGTCAAGTTTCAAGAAGCTAGCACAAACCATGTTTGATTTAGAGTTCGAAATGCATCTGTCAATATAGGAGAAAACAGAGTGAAAACTAAAAATTCAAACTGTTACTGCAAACGATTGCTTCAACCTAGGAGAACGAAACTTGAACATCCACGTTTTATTGGTGTACTGCTGATTACATGAAATTATCATGAAGGTCGGAAAAATAATATGTTGAGATTTCAGGAGACTGTAGTATTTTGGCAGCCTAACAACGCCTTTCATTGAATGTGTCTTTCGTCAGTCTCTGCTTAGGTCTACATCCAGAGGAAACAAAAAATAAAAATAGAATGTAGAACTACTTTACTGTTTCAAGTTTCAAGAAGCTAGCACAAACCGTTTTTGATTTAGTGTTCGAACTACATTTGTCAATATAGGAGAAAACAGAGTGAAACCTAAAAATTCAAACTGTTACTCCAAAAGAATGCTTCAATCTAGGAGAACTAAACTTTGGAATCCAAGTGGGATTGGTGTACTGATCATTATTTGAAAGTATCATGAAGATTGGATGAAAAAATATATGTTGAGATTTCAGGAGACTCTAGTGTGTTGGACGTTTGGCAACCCCTTTCAGTATAAGTGTTATTTGCCAGTCCGAGCTTTAGGGTACAAGAGGAAACAAACCTTAGAGATAGAACGTAGAACTACTTTATTGTGTCAAGTTTCAAGAAGCTAGCACAAACCGTGTTTGATTTAGAGTTCTAACTGCATCTGTCAATATAGGAGAAAACAGAGTGAAACTTATAATTTCTAACTGTTCCTGCAAACCAATGCTACAACCTAGAAGAACAAAACTTGGGCATCCACGTTTGATTGGTGTAATGATCAATACTTGAAAGAATCCTGAAGATTGGATGAAAAAATATATGTTGAGATTTCAGGAGACGGTAGTTTTTTGGAAGCTTAACAACGCCTTTCATTGAAAGTGTTACTCGCCAGTCTCTGCTTAAGGCTACATCAAGAGGAAACAAACCTTAGAGATAGAACATAGAACTACTTTATGTGTCAAGTTTCAAGAAGCTAGCACAAACCATGTTTGATTTAGAGTTCGAACTGCATCTGTCAATATAGGGGAAAACAGAGTGAAAACTAAAAATTCAAACTGTTACTGCAAACGAATGCTTCAACCTAGGAGAACGAAACTTGAACATCCACGTTTTATTGGTGTACAGCTCATTACTTGAAATTACCATGAAGGTCGGAAAAAAAAATATGTTGAGATTTCAGGAGACTGTAGAATTTTGGCATCCTAACAACGCCTTTCATTGAATGTGTCTTTCGTCAGTCTCTGCTTAGTTCTACATCCAGAGGAAACAAAAAATAAAAATAGAATGTAGAACTACTTTACTGTTTCAAGTTTCAAGAAGCTAGCACAAACCGTGTTTGATTTAGAGTTCGAACTACATTTGTCAATATAGGAGAAAACAGAGTGAAACCTAAAAATTCAAACTGTTACTCCAAAAGAATGCTTCAATCTAGGAGAACTAAACTTTGGCATCCAAGTGGGATTGGTGTACTGATCATTACTTGAAAGTATCATGAAGATTGGATGAAAAAATATATGTTGAGATTTCAGGAGACTCTAGTGTGTTGGAAGTTTGGCAACCCCTTTCAGTATAAGTGTTATTCGCCAGCCCCAGCTTTAGGATATAAGAGGAAACAAACCTTAGAGATAGAACGTAGAACTACTTTATTGTGTCAAGTTTCAAGAAGCTAGCACAAACCGTGTTTGATTTAGAGTTCTAACTGCATCTTTCAATATAGGAGAAAACAGAGTGAAACCTATAATTTCTAACTGTTCCTGCAAACGAATGCTACAACCTAGAAGAACAAAACGTGGGCATCCACGTTTTATTGGTGTACTGGCCAATACTTGAAAGAATCATGAAGATTGGATGAAAAAATATATGTTTAGATTTCAGGAGACGGTAGTTTTTTGGAAGCTTAACAACGCCTTTCATTGAAAGTGTTATTCGCCAGTCTCTGCTTAAGGCTACATCAAGAGGAAACAAACCTTAGAAATAGAACGTAGAACTACTTTATTGTGTCAAGTTTCAAGAAGCTAGCACAAACCATGTTTGATTTAGAGTTCGAACTGCATCTGTCAATATAGGAGAAAACAGAGTGAAAACTAAAAATTCAAACTGTTACTGCAAACGAATGCTTCAACCTAGGAGAACGATACTTGAACATTCACGTTTTATTGGTGTACTGCTTATTACATGAAATGATCATGAAGGTCGGAAAAAAAATATGTTGAGATTTCAGGAGACTGTAGTATTTTGGCAGCCTAACAACGCCTTTCATTGAATGTGTCTTTCGTCAGTCTCTGCTTAGGTCTACATCCAGAGGAAACAAAAAATAAAAATAGAGTGTAGAACTACTTTACTGTTTCAAGTTTCAAGAAGCTAGCACAAACCGTGTTTGATTTAGAGTTCGAACTACATTTGTCAATATAGGAGAAAACAGAGTGAAACCTAAAAATTCAAACTGTGACTCCAAAAGAATGCTTCAATCTAGGAGAACTAAACTTTGGCATCCAAGTGGGATTTGGGTACTGATCATTACTTGAAAGTATCATGAAGATTGGGTGAAAAAATATGTTGAGATTTCAGGAGACTCCAGTGTGTTGGCAGTTTGGCAACCCCTTTCAGTATATGTGTTATTCGCCAGTCCCAGCTTTAGGATACAAGAGGAAACAAACCTTAGAGATAGAACGTAGAACTACTTTATTGTGTCAAGTTTCAAGAAGGTAGCACAAACCGTGTTTGATTTAGAGTTCTAACTGCATCTGTCAATATCGGAGAAAACAGAGTGAAACCTATAATTTCTAACTGTTCCTGCAAACGAATGCTACAACCTAGAAGAACAAAACTTGGGCATCCACGTTTGATTGGTGTACTGATCAATACTTGAAATAATCATGAAGATTGGATGAAAAAATATATGTTGAGATTTCAGGAGACGGTAGTTTTTTGGAAGCTTAACAACGCCTTTCATTGAAAGTGTTATTCGCCAGTCTCTGCTTAAGGCTACATCAAGAGGAAACAAACCTTAGAGATAGAACGTAGAACTTCTTTATTGTGTCAAGTTTCAAGAAGCTAGCACAAACCATGTTTGATTTAGAGTTCGAACTTCATCTGTCAATATAGGAGAAAACAGAGTGAAAACTAAAAATTCAAACTGTTACTGCAAACGAATGCTTCAAGCTAGGAGAACGAAACTTGAACATCCACGTTTTATTGGTGTACTGCTGATTACATGAAATTATCATGAAGGTCGCAAAAGAAAATATGTTGAGATTTCAGGAGACTGTAGTATTTTGGCAGCCTAACAACGCCTTTCATTGAATGTGTCTTTCGTCAGTCTCTGCTTAGGTCTACATCCAGAGGAAACAAAAAATAAAAATAGAATGTAGAACTACTTTACTGTTTCAAGTTTCAAAAAGCTAGCACAAACCGTGTTTGATTTAGAGTTCGAACTACATTTGTCAATATAGGAGAAAACAGAGTGAAACCTAAAAATTCAAACTGTTACTCCAAAAGAATGCTTCAATCTAGGAGAACTAAACTTTGGCATCCAAGTGGGATTGGTGTACTGATCATTTCTTGAAAATATCATGAAGATTGGATGAAAAAAATATATGTTGAGATTTCAGGAGACTCTAGTGTGTTGGAAGTTTGGCAACCCCTTTCAGTATAAGTGTTATTCGCCAGTCCCAGCTTTAGGATACAAGAGGAAACAAACCTTAGAGATAGAACGTAGAACTACTTTATTGTGTCAAGTTTCAAGAAGCTAGCACAAACCGTGTTTGATTTAGAGTTCTAATTGCATCTGTCAATATAGGAGAAAACAGAGTGAAACCTATAATTTCTAACTCTTCCTGCAAACGAATGCTACAACCTAGAAGAACAAAACTTGGGCATCCACGTTTGTTTGGTGTACTGATCAATACTTGAAAGAATCATGAAGATTGGATGAAAAAATATATGTTGAGATTTCAGGAGACAGTAGTTTTTTGGAAGCTTAACAACACCTTTCATTGAAAGTGTTATTCGCCAGTCTCTGCTTAAGGCTAAATCAAGAGGAAACAAACCTTAGAGATAGAACGTAGAATGACTTTATTGTGTCAAGTTTCAAGAAGCTAGCACAAACCATGTTTGATTTAGAATTTGAACTGCATCTGTCAATATAGGGGAAAACAGAGTGAAAACTAAAAATTCAAACTGTTACTGCAAACGAATGCTTCAACCTAGGAGAACGAAACTTGAACATCCACGTTTTATTGGTGTACTGCTGATTACATGAAATTATCATGAAGGTCGGAAAAAAAAATATGTTGAGATTTCAGGAGACAGTAGTTTTTTGGAAGCTTAACAACGCCTTTCATTGAAAGTGTTATTCGCCAGTCTCTGCTTAAGGCTACATCAAGAGGAAACAAACCTTAGAGATAGAACGTAGAACTACTTTATTGTGTCAAGTTTCAAGAAGCTAGCACAAACCATGTTTGATTTAGAGTTCGAACTGCATCTGTCAATATAGGAGAAAACAGAGTGAAAACTAAAAATTCAAACTGTTACTTCAAACGAATGCTTCAACCTAGGAGAACGAAACTTGAACATCCACGTTTTACTGGTGTACTGCTCATTACTTGAAATTATCATGAAGGTCGGAAAAAAAATATGTTGAGATTTCAGGAGACTGTAGTATTTTGGCAGCCTAACAACGCCTTTCATTGAATGTGTCTTTTGAGTCTCTGCTTAGGTCTACATCCAGAGGAAACAAAAAATAAAAATAGAATGTAGAACTACTTTACTGTTTCAAGTTTCAAGAAGCTAGCACAAACCGTGTTTGATTTAGAGTTCGAACTACATTTGTCAATATAGGAGAAAACAGAGTGAAACCTAAAAATTCAAACTGTTACTCCAAAAGAATGCTTCAATCTTGGAGAACTAAACTTTGGCATCCAAGTGGGATTGGTGTACTGATCATTACTTGAAAGTATCATGAAGATTGGATGAAAAAAATATATGTTGAGATTTCAGGAGACTCTATTGTGTTGGAAGTTTGGCAACCTTTTTCAGTATAAGTGTTATTCACCAGTCCCAGCTTTAGGATACAAGAGGAAACAAACCTTAGAGATAGAACATAGAACTACTTTATTGTGTCAAGTTTCAAGAAGCTAGCACAAACCGTGTTTGATTTAGTGTTCCAACTGCATCTGTCAATATAGGAGAAAACAGAGTGAAAACTAAAAATTCAAACTGTTACTGCAAACGAATGCTTCAAGCTAGGAGAACGAAACTTGAACATCCACGTTTTATTGGTGTACTGCTGATTACTTGAAATTATCATGAAGGTCGGAAAAAAAATATGTTGAGATTTCAGGAGACTGTAGTATTTTGGCAGCCTAACAACGCCTTTAATTGAATGTGTTATTCGCCAGTCTCTGCTTAAGGCTACATCAAGAGGAAACAAACCTTAGAGATAGAACGTAGAACTACTTTATTGTGTCAAGTTTCAAGAAGCTAGCACAAACCGTGTTTGATTTAGAGTTCTAACTGCATCTGTCAATATAGGAGAAAACAGAGTGAAACATATAATTTCTAACTGTTCCTGCAAACGAATGCTACAACCTAGAAGAACAAACTTGGGCATCCACGTTTTATTGGTGTACTGATCAATACTTGAAAGAATCATGAAGATTGGATGAAAAAATATATGTTGAGATTTCAGGAGACGGCAGTTTTTTGGAAGCTTAACAACGCCTTTCATTGAAAGTGTTATTCGCCAGTCTCTGCTTAAGGCTACATCAAGAGGAAACAAACCTTAGAGATAGAATGTAGAACTAGTTTATTGTGTCAAGTTTCAAGAAGCTAGCACAAACCATGTTTGATTTAGAGTTTGAACTGCATCTGTCAATATAGGAGAAAACAGAGTGAAAACTAAAAATTCAAACTGTTACTGCAAACGAATGCTTCAACCTAGGAGAACGAAACTTGAACATCCACGTTTTATTGGTGTACTGCTCATTACTTGAAATTATCATGAAGGTCGGAAAAAAAATATGTTGAGATTTCAGGAGACTGTAGTATTTTGGCAGCCTAACAACGCCTTTCATTGAATGTGTCTTTTGAGTCTCTGCTTAGGTCTAGATCCAGAGGAAACAAAAAATAAAAATAGAATGTAGAACTACTTTACTGTTTCAAGTTTCAAGAAGCTAGCACAAACCGTGTTTGATTTAGAGTTCGAACTACATTTGTCAATATAGGAGAAAACAGAGTGAAACCTAAAAATTCAAACTGTTACTCCAAAAGAATGCTTCAATCTAGGAGAACTAAACTTTGGCATCCAAGTGGGATTGGTGTACTGATCATTACTTGAAAGTATCATGAAGATGGATGAAAAAATATATGTTGAGATTTCAGGAGAGTCTAGTGTGTTGGAATTTTGGCAACCCCTTTCAGTATAAGTGTTATTCGCCAGTCCCAGCTTTAGGATACAAGAGGAAACAAACCTTAGAGATAGAACGTAGAACTACTTTATTGTGTCAAGTTTCAAGAAGCTAGCACAAACCGTGTTTGATTTAGAGTTCTAACTGCATCTGTCAATATAGGAGAAGACAGAGTGAAACCTATAATTTCTAACTGTTCCTGCAAACGAATGCTACGACATAGAAGAACAAAACTTGGGCATCCACGTTTGATTGGTGTACTGATCAATACTTGAAAGAATCATGAAGATTGGATGAAAAAATATATGTTGAGATTTCAGGAGACGGTAGTTTTTTGGAAGCTTAACAACGCCTTTCATTGAAAGTGTTATTCGCCAGTCTCTGCTTAAGGCTACATCAAGAGGAAACAAACCTTAGAGATAGAACGTAGAACTACTTTATTGTGTCAAGTTTCAAGAAGCTAGCACAAACCATGTTTGATTTAGAGTTCGAACTGCATCTGTCAATATAGGAGAAAACAGAGTGAAAACTAAAAATTCAAACTGTTACTTCAAACGAATGCTTCAACCTAGGAGAACGAAACTTGAACATCCACGTTTTATTGGTGTACTGCTCATTACTTGAAATTATCATGAAGGTCGGAAAAAAAATATGTTGAGATTTCAGGAGACTGTAGTATTTTGGCAGCCTAACAACGCCTTTCATTGAATGTGTCTTTTGAGTCTCTGCTTAGGTCTACATCCAGAGGAAACAAAAAATAAAAATAGAATGTAGAACTACTTTACTGTTTCAAGTTTCAAGAAGCTAGCACAAACCGTGTTTGATTTAGAGTTCGAACTACATTTGTCAATATAGGAGAAAACAGAGTGAAACCTAAAAATTCAAACTGTTACTCCAAAAGAATGCTTCAATCTAGGAGAACTAAACTTTGGCATCCAAGTGGGATTGGTGTACTGATCATTACTTGAAAGTATCATGAAAATTGGATGAAAAAATATATGTTGAGATTTCAGGAGACTCTAGTGTGTTGGAAGTTTGGCAACCCCTTTCAGTATAAGTGTTATTCGCCAGTCCCAGCTTTAGGATACAAGAGGAAACAAACCTTAGAGAGAGAACGTAGAACTACTTTATTGTGTCAAGTTTCAAGAAGCTAGCACAAACCGTGTTTGATTTAGAGTTCCAACTGCATTTGTCAATATAGGAGAAAACAGAGTGAAAACTAAAAATTCAAACTGTTACTGCAAACGAATGCTTCAAGCTAGGAGAACGAAACTTGAACATCCAAGTTTTATTGGTGTACTGCTGATTACTTGAAATTATCATGAAGGTCGGAAAAAAAATATGTTGAGATTTCAGGAGACTGTAGTATTTTGGCAGCCTAACAACGCCTTTCATTGAATGTGTTATTCGCCAGTCTCTGCTTAAGGCTACATCAAGAGGAAACAAACCTTAGAGATAGAACGTAGAACTACTTTATTGTGTCAAGTTTCACGAAGCTAGCACAAACCGTGTTTGATTTAGAGTTCTAACTGCATCTGTCAATATAGGAGAAAACAGAGTGAAACCTATAATTTCTAACTGTTCCTGCAAACGAATGCTACAACCTAGAAGAACAAAACTTGGGCATCCACGTTTTATTGGTGTACTGATCAATACTTGAAAGAATCATGAAGATTGGATGAAAAAATATATGTTGAGATTTCAGGAGACGGCAGTTTTTTGGAAGCTTAACAACGCCTTTCATTGAAAGTGTTACTCGCCAGTCTCTGCTTAAGGCTACATCAAGAGGAAACAAACCTTAGAGAAGAATGTAGAACTACTTTATTGTGTCAAGTTTCAAGAAGCTAGCACAATCCATGTTTGATTTAGAGTTCGAACTGCATCTGTCAATATAGGAGAAAACAGAGTGAAAACTAAAAATTCAAACTGTTACTGCAAACGAATGCTTCAACCTAGGAGAACGAAACTTGAACATCCACGTTTTATTGGTGTACTGCTCATTACTTGAAATTATCATGAAGGTCGGAAAAAAAATATGTTGAGATTTCAGGAGACTGTAGTATTTTGGCAGCCTAACAACGCCTTTCATTGAATGTGTCTTTTGAGTCTCTGCTTAGGTCTACATCCAGAGGAAACAAAAAATAAAAATAGAATGTAGAACTACTTTACTGTTTCAAGTTTCAAGAAGCTAGCACAAACCGTGTTTGATTTAGAGTTCGAACTACATTTGTCAATATAGGAGAAAACAGAGTGAAACCTAAAAATTCAAACTGTTACTCCAAAAGAATGCTTCAATCTAGGAGAACTAAACTTTGGCATCCAAGTGGGATTGGTGTACTGATCATTTCTTGAAAGTATCATGAAGATTGGATGAAAAAATATATGTTGAGATTTCAGGAGAGTCTAGTGTGTTGGAATTTTGGCAACCCCTTTCAGTATAAGTGTTATTCGCCAGTCCCAGCTTTAGGATACAAGAGGAAACAAACCTTAGAGATAGAACGTAGAACTACTTTATTGTGTCAAGTTTCAAGAAGCTAGCACAAACCGTGTTTGATTTAGAGTTCTAATTGGATCTGTCAATATAGGAGAAAACAGAGTGAAACCTATAATTTCTAACTCTTCCTGCAAACGAATGCTACAACCTAGAAGAACAAAACTTGGGCATCCACGTTTGTTTGGTGTACTGATCAATACTTGAAAGAATCATGAAGATTTAATGAAAAAATATATGTTGAGATTTCAGGAGACAGTAGTTTTTTGGAAGCTTAACAACGCCTTTCATTGAAAGTGTTATTCTCCAGTCTCTGCTTAAGGCTACATCAAGAGGAAACAAACCTTAGAGATAGAACGTAGAACGACTTTATTGTGTCAAGTTTCAAGAAGCTAGCACAAACCATGTTTGATTTAGAGTTTGAACTGCATCTGTCAATATAGGAGAAAACAGAGTGAAAACTAAAAATTCAAACTGTTACTGCAAACGAATGCTTCAACCTAGGAGAACGAAACTTGAACATCCACGTTTTATAGGTGTACTGCTGATTACTTGAAATTATCATGAAGGTCGGAAAAAAAAATATGTTGAGATTTCAGGAGACTGTAGTATTTTGGCAGCCTAACAACGCCTTTCATTGAATGTGTCTTTCGTCAGTCTCTGCTTAGGTCTACATCCAGAGGAAACAAAAAATAAAAATAGAGTGTAGAACTACTTTACTGTTTCAAGTTTCAAGAAGCTATCACAAACCGTGTTTGATTTAGAGTTCGAACTACATTTGTCAATATAGGAGAAAACAGTGAAACTAAAAATTCAAACTGTTACTCCAAAAGAATGCTTCAATCTAGGAGAACTAAACTTTGGCATCCAAGTGGGATTGATGTACTGATCATTACTTGAAAGTATCATGAAGATTGGATGAATAAATATATGTTGAGATTTCAGGAGACTCTATTGTGTTGGAAGTTTGGCAACCCCTTTCAGTATAAGTGTTATTCGCCAGTCCCAGCTTTAGGATACAAGAGGAAACAAACCTTAGAGATGGAACGTAGAACTACTTTATTGTGTCAAGTTTCAAGAAGCTAGCACAAACCGTGTTTGATTTAGAGTTCCAACTGCATCTGTCAATATAGGAGAAAACAGAGTGAAAACTAAAAATTCAAACTGTTACTGCAAACGAATGCTTCAAGCTAGGAGAACGAAACTTGAACATCCACGTTTTATTGGTGTACTGCTGATTACTTGAAATTATCATGAAGGTCGGAAAAAAAATATGTTGAGATTTCAGGAGACTGTAATATTTTGGCAGCCTAACAACGCCTTTCATTGAATGTGTTATTCGCCAGTCTCTGCTTAAGGCTACATCAAGAGGAAACAAACCTTAGAGATAGAACGTAGAACTACTTTATTGTGTCAAGTTTCAAGAAGCTAGCACAAACCGTGTTTGATTTAGAGTTCTAACTGCATCTGTCAATATAGGAGAAAACAGAGTGAAACCTATAATTTCTAACTGTTCCTGCAAACGAATGCTACAACCTAGAAGAACAAAACTTGGGCATCCACGTTTTATTGGTGTACTGATCAATACTTGAAAGAATCATGAAGATTGGATGAAAAAATATATGTTGAGATTTCAGGAGACGGCAGTTTTTTGGAAGCTTAACAACGCCTTTCATTGAAAGTGTTATTCGCCAGTCTCTGCTTAAGGCTACATCAAGAGGAAACAAACCTTAGAGAAGAATGTAGAACTACTTTATTGTGTCAAGTTTCAAGAAGCTAGCACAATCCATGTTTGATTTAGAGTTCGAACTGCATCTGTCAATATAGGAGAAAACAGAGTGAAAACTAAAAATTCAAACTGTTACTGCAAACGAATGCTTCAACCTAGGAGAACGAAACTTGAACATCCACGTTTTATTGGTGTACTGCTCATTACTTGAAATTATCATGAAGGTCGGAAAAAAATATGTTGAGATTTCAGGAGACTGTAGTATTTTGGCAGCCTAACAACGCCTTTCATTGAATGTGTCTTTTGAGTCTCTGCTTAGGTCTACATCCAGAGGAAACAAAAAATAAAAATAGAATGTAGAACTACTTTACTGTTTCAAGTTTCAAGAAGCTAGCACAAACCGTGTTTGATTTAGAGTTCGAACTACATTTGTCAATATAGGAGAAAACAGAGTGAAACCTAAAAATTCAAACTGTTACTCCAAAAGAATGCTTCAATCTAGGAGAACTAAACTTTGGCATCCAAGTGGGATTGGTGTACTGATCATTTCTTGAAAGTATCATGAAGATTGGATGAAAAAATATATGTTGAGATTTCAGGAGACTCTAGTGTGTTGGAAGTTTGGCAACCCCTTTCAGTATAAGTGTTATTCGCCAGTCCCAGCTTTAGGATACAAGAGGAAACAAACCTTAGAGATAGAACGTAGAACTACTTTATTGTGTCAAGTTTCAAGAAGCTAGCACAAACCGTGTTTGATTTAGAGTTCTAATTGCATCTGTCAATATAGGAGAAAACAGAGTGAAACCTATAATTTCTAACTCTTCCTGCAAACGAATGCTACAACCTAGAAGAACAAAACTTGGGCATCCACGTTTGTTTGGTGTACTGATCAATACTTGAAAGAATCATGAAGATTGGATGAAAAAATATATGTTGAGATTTCAGGAGACAGTAGTTTTTTGGAAGCTTAACAACGCCTTTCATTGAAAGTGTTATTCGCCAGTCTCTGCTTAAGGCTACATCAAGAGGAAACAAACCTTAGAGATAGAACGTAGAACGACTTTATTGTGTCAAGTTTCAAGAAGCTAGCACAAACCATGTTTGATTTAGAGTTTGAACTGCATCTGTCAATATAGGAGAAAACAGAGTGAAAACTAAAAATTCAAACTGTTACTGCAAACGAATGCTTCAACCTAGGAGAACGAAACTTGAACATCCACGTTTTATAGGTGTACTGCTGATTACTTGAAATTATCATGAAGGTCGGAAAAAAAAATATGTTGAGATTTCAGGAGACTGTAGTATTTTGGCAGCCTAACAACGCCTTTCATTGAATGTGTCTTTCGTCAGTCTCTGCTTAGGTCTACATCCAGAGGAAACAAAAAATAAAAATAGAGTGTAGAACTACTTTACTGTTTCAAGTTTCAAGAAGCTATCACAAACCGTGTTTGATTTAGAGTTCGAACTACATTTGTCAATATAGGAGAAAACAGAGTGAAACTAAAAATTCAAACTGTTACTCCAAAAGAATGCTTCAATCTAGGAGAACTAAACTTTGGCATCCAAGTGGGATTGATGTACTGATCATTACTTGAAAGTATCATGAAGATTGGATGAATAAATATATGTTGAGATTTCAGGAGACTCTATTGTGTTGGAAGTTTGGCAACCCCTTTCAGTATAAGTGTTATTCGCCAGTCCCAGCTTTAGGATACAAGAGGAAACAAACCTTAGAGATGGAACGTAGAACTACTTTATTGTGTCAAGTTTCAAGAAGCTAGCACAAACCGTGTTTGATTTAGAGTTCCAACTGCATCTGTCAATATAGGAGAAAACAGAGTGAAAACTAAAAATTCAAACTGTTACTGCAAACGAATGCTTCAAGCTAGGAGAACGAAACTTGAACATCCACGTTTTATTGGTGTACTGCTGATTACTTGAAATTATCATGAAGGTCGGAAAAAAAATATGTTGAGATTTCAGGAGACTGTAATATTTTGGCAGCCTAACAACGCATTTCATTGAATGTGTTATTCGCCAGTCTCTGCTTAAGGCTACATCAAGAGGAAACAAACCTTAGAGATAGAACGTAGAACTACTTTATTGTGTCAAGTTTCAAGAAGCTAGCACAAACCGTGTTTGATTTAGAGTTCTAACTGCATCTGTCAATATAGGAGAAAACAGAGTGAAACCTATAATTTCTAACTGTTCCTGCAAACGAATGCTACAACCTAGAAGAACAAAACTTGGGCATCCACGTTTTATTGGTGTACTGATCAATACTTGAAAGAATCATGAAGATGAGATGAAAAAATATATGTGGAGATTTCAGGAGACGGCAGTTTTTTGGAAGCTTAACAACGCCTTTCATTGAAAGTGTTATTCGCCAGTCTCTGCTTAAGGCTACATCAAGAGGAAACAAACCTTAGAGATAGAATGTAGAACTACTTTATTGTGTCAAGTTTCAAGAAGCTAGCACAAACCATGTTTGATTTAGAGTTTGAACTGCATCTGTCAATATAGGAGAAAACAGAGTGAAAACTAAAAATTCAAACTGTTACTGCAAACGAATGCTTCAACCTAGGAGAACGAAACTTGAACATCCACGTTTTATTGGTGTACTGCTCATTACTTGAAATTATCATGAAGTTCGGAAAAAAAATATGTTGAGATTTCAGGAGACTGTAGTATTTTGGCAGCCTAAGAACGCCTTTCATTGAATGTGTCTTTTGAGTCTCTGCTTAGGTCTACATCCAGAGGAAACAAAAAATAAAAATAGAATGTAGAACTACTTTACTGTTTCAAGTTTCAAGAAGCTAGCACAAACCGTGTTTGATTTAGAGATCGAACTACATTTGTCAATATAGGAGAAAACAGAGTGAAACCTAAAAATTCAAACTGTTACTCCAAAAGAATGCTTCAATCTAGGAGAACTAAACTTTGGCATCCAAGTGGGATTGGTGTACTGATCATTACTTGAAAGTATCATGAAGATTGGATGAAAAAATATAGGTTGAGATTTCAGGAGACTCTAGTGTGTTGGAAGTTTGGCAACCCCTTTCAGTATAAGTGTTATTCGCAAGTCCCAGCTTTAGGATACAAGAGGAAACAAACCTTAGAGATAGAACGTAGAACTACTTTATTGTGTCAAGTTTCAAGAAGCTAGCACAAACCGTGTTTGATTTAGAGTTCTAACTGCATCTGTCAATATAGGAGAAAGCAGAGTGAAACCTATAATTTCTAACTGTTCCTGCAAACGAATGCTACAACCTAGAAGACCAAAACTTGGTCATCCACGTTTGATTGGTGTACTGATCAATACTTGAAAGAATCATGAAGATTGGATGAAAAAATATATGTTGAGATTTCAGGAGACTGTAGTTTTTTGGAAGCTTAACAACGCCTTTCATTGAAAGTGTTATTCGCCAGTCTCTGCTTAAGGCTACATCAAGAGGAAACAAACCTTAGAGATAGAACGTAGAACTACTTTATTGTGTCAAGTTTCAAGAAGCTAGCACAAACAATGTTTGATTTAGAGTTCTAACTGCATCTGTCAATATAGGAGAAAACAGAGTGAAAACTAAAAATTCAAACTGTTACTGCAAACGAATGCTTCAAGCTAGGAGAACGAAACTTGAACATCCACGTTTTATTGGTGTACTGCTGATCACATGAAATTATCATGAAGGTCGGAAAAAAAATATGTTGAGATTTCAGGAGACTGTAGTATTTTGGCAGCCTAACAACGCCTTTCATTGAATGTGTCTTTCGTCAGTCTCTGCTTAGGTCTACATCCAGAGGAAACAAAAATAAAATAGAGTGTAGAACTACTTTACTGTTTCAAGTTTCAAGAAGCTAGCACAAACCGTGTTTTGATTTAGAGTTCGAACTACATTTGTCAATATAGGAGAAAACAGAGTGAAACCTAAAAATTCAAACTGTTACTCCAAAAGAATGCTTCAATCTAGGAGAACTAAACTTTGGCATCCAAGTTGGATTGGTGTACTGATCATTACTTGAAAGTATCATGAAGATTGGATGAAAAAAATATATGTTGAGATTTCAGGAGACTCTATTGTGTTGGAAGTTTGGCAACCCCTTTCAGTATAAGTGTTATTCTCCAGTCCCAGCTTTAGGATACAAGAGGAAACAAACCTTAGAGATAGAACCTAGAACTACTTTATTGTGTCAAGTTTCAAGAAGCTAGCACAAACCGTGTTTGATTTAGAGTTCCAACTGCATCTGTCAATATAGGAGAAAACAGAGTGAAAACTAAAAATTCAAACTGTTACTGCAAACGAATGCTTCAAGCTAGGAGAACGAATCTTGAACATCCACGTTTTATTGGTGTACTGCTGATTACTTGAAATTATCATGAAGGTCGGAAAAAAAATATGTTGAGATTTCAGGAGACTGTAGTATTTTGGCAGCCTAACAACGCCTTCATTGAATGTGTTATTCGCCAGTCTCTGCTTAAGGCTACATCAAGAGGAAACAAACCTTAGAGATAGAACGTAGAACTACTTTATTGTGTCAAGTTTCAAGAAGCTAGCACAAACCGTGTTTGATTTAGAGTTCTAACTGCATCTGTCAATATAGGAGAAAACAGAGTGAAACCTATAATTTCTAACTGTTCCTGCAAACGAATGCTACAACCTAGAAGAACAAAACTTGGGCATCCACGTTTTATTGGTGTACTGATCAATACTTGAAAGAATCATGAAGATGGGATGAAAAATATATGTTGAGATTTCAGGAGACGGCAGTTTTTTGGAAGCTTAACAACGCCTTTCATTGAAAGTGTTATTCGCCAGTCTCTGCTTAAGGCTACATCAAGAGGAAACAAACCTTAGAGATAGAATGTAGAACTACTTTTTTGTGTCAAGTTTCAAGAAGCTAGCACAAACCATGTTTGATTTAGAGTTTGAACTGCATCTGTCAATATAGGAGAAAACAGAGTGAAAACTAAAAATTCAAACTGTTACTGCAAACGAATGCTTCAACCTAGGAGAACGAAACTTGAACATCCACGTTTTATTGGTGTACTGCTCATTACTTGAAATTATCATGAAGGTCGGAAAAAAAATATGTTGAGATTTCAGGAGACTGTAGTATTTTGGCAGCCTAAGAACGCCTTTCATTGAATGTGTCTTTTGAGTCTCTGCTTAGGTCTACATCCAGAGGAAACAAAAAATAAAAATAGAATGTAGAACTACTTTACTGTTTCAAGTTTCAAGAAGCTAGCACAAACCGTGTTTGATTTAGAGATCGAACTACATTTGTCAATATAGGAGAAAACAGAGTGAAACCTAAAAATTCAAACTGTTACTCCAAAAGAATGCTTCAATCTAGGAGAACTAAACTTTGGCATCCAAGTGGGATTGGTGTACTGATCATTACTTGAAAGTATCATGAAGATTGGATGAAAAAATATAGGTTTAGATTTCAGGAGATTCTAGTGTGTTGGAAGTTTGGCAACCCCTTTCAGTATAAGTGTTATTCGCAAGTCCCAGCTTTAGGATACAAGAGGAAACAAACCTTAGAGATAGAACGTAGAACTACTTTATTGTGTCAAGTTTCAAGAAGCTAGCACAAACCGTGTTTGATTTAGAGTTCTAACTGCATCTGTCAATATAGGAGAAAGCAGAGTGAAACCTATAATTTCTAACTGTTCCTGCAAACGAATGCTACAACCTAGAAGACCAAAACTTGGTCATCCACGTTTGATTGGTGTACTGATCAATACTTGAAAGAATCATGAAGATTGGATGAAAAAATATATGTTGAGATTTCAGGAGACGGTAGTTTTTTGGAAGCTTAACAACGCCTTTCATTGAAAGTGTTATTTCCAGTCTCTGCTTAAGGCTACATCAAGAGGAAACAAACCTTAGAGATAGAACGTAGAACTACTTTATTGTGTCTAGTTTCAAGAAGCTAGCACAAACAATGTTTGATTTAGAGTTCGAACTGCATCTGTCAATATAGGAGAAAACAGAGTAAAAACTAAAAATTCAAACTGTTACTGCAAACGAATGCTTCAAGCTAGGAGAACGAAACTTGAACATCCACGTTTTATTGGTGTACTGCTGATCACATGAAATTATCATGAAGGTCGGAAAAAAAATATGTTGAGATTTCAGGAGACTGTAGTATTTTGGCAGCCTAACAACGCCTTTCATTGAATGTGTCTTTCGTCAGTCTCTGCTTAGGTCTACATCCAGAGGAAACAAAAAATAAAAATAGAGTGTAGAACTACTTTACTGTTTCAAGTTTCAAGAAGCTAGCACAAACCGTGTTTGATTTAGAGTTCGAACTACATTTGTCAATATAGGAGAAAACAGAGTGAAACCTAAAAATTCAAACTGTTACTCCAAAAGAATGCTTCAATCTAGGAGAACTAAACTTTGGCATCCAAGTGGGATTGGTGTACTGATCATTACTTGAAAGTATCATGAAGATTGGATGAAAAAAATATATGTTGAGATTTCAGGAAACTCTATTGTGTTGGAAGTTTGGCAACCCCTTTCAGTATAAGTGTTATTCTCCAGTCCCAGCTTTAGGATACAAGAGGAAACAAACCTTAGAGATAGAACCTAGAACTACTTTATTGTGTCAAGTTTCAAGAATCTAGCACAAACCGTGTTTGATTTAGAGTTCCAACTGCATCTGTCAATATAGGAGAAAACAGAGTGAAAACTAAAAATTCAAACTGTTACTGCAAACGAATGCTTCAAGCTAGGAGAACGAAACTTGAACATCCACGTTTTATTGGTGTACTGCTGATTACTTGAAATTATCATGAAGGTCGGAAAAAAAATATGTTGAGATTTCAGGAGACTGTAGTATTTTGGCAGCCTAACAACGCCTTTCATTGAATGTGTTATTCGCCAGTCTCTGCTTAAGGCTACATCAAGAGGAAACAAACCTTAGAGATAGAACGTAGAACTACTTTATTGTGTCAAGTTTCAAGAAGCTAGCACAAACCCTGTTTGATTTAGAGTTCTAACTGCATCTGTCAATATAGGAGAAAACAGAGTGAAACCTATAATTTCTAACTGTTCCTGCAAACGAATGCTACAACCTAGAAGAACAAAACTTGGGCATCCATGTTTTATTGGTGTACTGATCAATACTTGAAAGAATCATGAAGATGGGATGAAAAAATATATGTTGAGATTTCAGGAGACGGCAGTTTTTTGGAAGCTTAACAACGCCTTTCATTGAAAGTGTTATTCGCCAGTCTCTGCTTAAGGCTACATCAAGAGGAAACAAACCTTAGAGATAGAATGTAGAACTACTTTATTGTGTCAATTTTCAAGAAGCTAGCACAAACCATGTTTGATTTAGAGTTTGAACTGCATCTGTCAATATAGGAGAAAATAGAGTGAAAACTAAAAATTCAAACTGTTACTGCAAACGAATGCTTCAACCTAGGAGAACGAAACTTGAACATCCACGTTTTATTGGTGTACTGCTCATTACTTGAAATTATCATGAAGGTCGGAAAAAAAATATGTTGAGATTTCAGGAGACTGTAGTATTTTGGCAGCCTAAGAACGCCTTTCATTGAATGTGTCTTTTGAGTCTCTGCTTAGGTCTACATCCAGAGGAAACAAAAAATAAAAATAGAATGTAGAACTACTTTACAGTTTCAAGTTTCAAGAAGCTAGCACAAACCGTGTTTGATTTAGAGATCGAACTACATTTGTCAATATAGGAGAAAACAGAGTGAAACCTAAAAATTCAAACTGTTACTCCAAAAGAATGCTTCAATCTAGGAGAACTAAACTTTGGCATCCAAGTGGGATTGGTGTACTGATCATTACTTGAAAGTATCATGAAGATTGGATGAAAAAATATAGGTTGAGATTTCAGGAGATTCTAGTGTGTTGGAAGTTTGGCAACCCCTTTCAGTATAAGTGTTATTCGCAAGTCCCAGCTTTAGGATACAAGAGGAAACAAACCTTAGAGATAGAACGTAGAACTACTTTATTGTGTCAAGTTTCAAGAAGCTAGCACAAACCGTGTTTGATTTAGAGTTCTAACTGCATCTGTCAATATAGGAGAAAGCAGAGTGAAACCTATAATTTCTAACTGTTCCTGCAAACGAATGCTACAACCTAGAAGACCAAAACTTGGTCATCCACGTTTGATTGGTGTACTGATCAATACTTGAAAGAATCATGAAGATTGGATGAAAAAATATATGTTGAGATTTCAGGAGACGGTAGTTTTTTGGAAGCTTAACAACGCCTTTCATTGAAAGTGTTATTCGCCAGTCTCTGCTTAAGGCTACATCAAGAGGAAACAAACCTTAGAGATAGAACGTAGAACTACTTTATTGTGTCAAGTTTCAAGAAGCTAGCACAAACCCTGTTTGATTTAGAGTTCTAACTGCATCTGTCAATATAGGAGAAAACAGAGTGAAACCTATAATTTCTAACTGTTCCTGCAAACGAATGCTACAACCTAGAAGAACAAAACTTGGGCATCCACGTTTTATTGGTGTACTGATCAATACTTGAAAGAATCATGAAGATGGGATGAAAAAATATATGTTGAGATTTCAGGAGACGACAGTTTTTTGGAAGCTTAACAACGCCTTTCATTGAAAGTGTTATTCGCCAGTCTCTGCTTAAGGCTACATCAAGAGGAAACAAACCTTAGAGATAGAATGTAGAACTACTTTATTGTGTCAATTTTCAAGAAGCTAGCACAAACCATGTTTGATTTAGAGTTTGAACTGCATCTGTCAATATAGGAGAAAATAGAGTGAAAACTAAAAATTCAAACTGTTACTGCAAACGAATGCTTCAACCTAGGAGAACGAAACTTGAACATCCACGTTTTATTGGTGTACTGCTCATTACTTGAAATTATCATGAAGGTCGGAAAAAAAATATGTTGAGATTTCAGGAGACTGTAGTATTTTGGCAGCCTAAGAACGCCTTTCATTGAATGTGTCTTTTGAGTCTCTGCTTAGGTCTACATCCAGAGGAAACAAAAAATAAAAATAGAATGTAGAACTACTTTACAGTTTCAAGTTTCAAGAAGCTAGCACAAACCGTGTTTGATTTAGAGATCGAACTACATTTGTCAATATAGGAGAAAACAGAGTGAAACCTAAAAATTCAAACTGTTACTCCAAAAGAATGCTTCAATCTAGGAGAACTAAACTTTGGCATCCAAGTGGGATTGGTGTACTGATCATTACTTGAAAGTATCATGAAGATTGGATGAAAAAATATAGGTTGAGATTTCAGGAGATTCTAGTGTGTTGGAAGTTTGGCAACCCCTTTCAGTATAAGTGTTATTCGCAAGTCCCAGCTTTAGGATACAAGAGGAAACAAACCTTAGAGATAGAACGTAGAACTACTTTATTGTGTCAAGTTTCAAGAAGCTAGCACAAACCGTGTTTGATTTAGAGTTCTAACTGCATCTGTCAATATAGGAGAAAGCAGAGTGAAACCTATAATTTCTAACTGTTCCTGCAAACGAATGCTACAACCTAGAAGACCAAAACTTGGTCATCCACGTTTGATTGGTGTACTGATCAATACTTGAAAGAATCATGAAGATTGGATGAAAAAATATATGTTGAGATTTCAGGAGACGGTAGTTTTTTGGAAGCTTAACAACGCCTTTCATTGAAAGTGTTATTCGCCAGTCTCTGCTTAAGGCTACATCAAGAGGAAACAAACCTTAGAGATAGAACGTAGAACTACTTTATTGTGTCAAGTTTCAAGAAGCTAGCACAAACAATGTTTGATTTAGAGTTCTAACTGCATCTGTCAATATAGGAGAAAACAGAGTGAAAACTAAAAATTCAAACTGTTACTGCAAACGAATGCTTCAAGCTAGGAGAACGAAACTTGAACATCCACGTTTTATTGGTGTACTGCTGATCACATGAAATTATCATGAAGGTCGGAAAAAAAATATGTTGAGATTTCAGGAGACTGTAGTATTTTGGCAGCCTAACAACGCCTTTCATTGAATGTGTCTTTCGTCAGTCTCTGCTTAGGTCTACATCGAGAGGAAACAAAAAATAAAAATAGAGTGTAGAACTACTTTACTGTTTCAAGTTTCAAGAAGCTAGCAAAAACCGTGTTTGATTTAGAGTTCGAACTACATTTGTCAATATAGGAGAAAACAGAGTGAAACCTAAAAATTCAAACTGTTACTCCAAAAGAATGCTTCAATCTAGGAGAACTAAACTTTGGCATCCAAGTGGGAGTGGTGTACTGATCATTACTTGAAAGTATCATGAAGATTGGATGAAAAAAATATATGTTGAGATTTCAGGAGACTCTATTGTGTTGGAAGTTTGGCAACCCCTTTCAGTATAAGTGTTATTCTCCAGTCCCAGCTTTAGGATACAAGAGGAAACAAACCTTAGAGATAGAACCTAGAACTACTTTATTGTGTCAAGTTTCAAGAAGCTAGCACAAACCGTGTTTGATTTAGAGTTCCAACTGCATCTGTCAATATAGGAGAAAACAGAGTGAAAACTAAAAATTCAAACTGTTACTGCAAACGAATGCTTCAAGCTAGGAGAACGAAACTTGAACATCCACGTTTTATTGGTGTACTGCTGATTACTTGAAATTATCATGAAGGTCGGAAAAAAAATATGTTGAGATTTCAGGAGACTGTAGTATTTTGGCAGCCTAACAACGCCTTTCATTGAATGTGTTATTCGCCAGTCTCTGCTTAAGGCTACATCAAGAGGAAACAAACCTTAGAGATAGAACGTAGAACTACTTTATTGTGTCAAGTTTCAAGAAGCTAGCACAAACCGTGTTTGATTTAGAGTTCTAACTGCATCTGTCAATATAGGAGAAAACAGAGTGAAACCTATAATTTCTAACTGTTCCTGCAAACGAATGCTACAACCTAGAAGAACAAAACTTGGGCATCCACGTTTTATTGGTGTACTGATCAATACTTGAAAGAATCATGAAGATTGGATGAAAAAATATATGTTGAGATTTCAGGAGACGGCAGTTTTTTGGAAGCTTAACAACGCCTTTCATTGAAAGTGTTATTCGCCAGTCTCTGCTTAAGGCTACATCAAGAGGAAACAAACCTTAGAGATAGAATGTAGAACTACTTTATTGTGTCAAGTTTCAAGAAGCTAGCACAAACCATGTTTGATTTAGAGTTTGAACTGCATCTGTCAATATAGGAGAAAACAGAGTGAAAACTAAAAATTCAAACTGTTACTGCAAACGAATGCTTCAACCTAGGAGAACGAAACTTGAACATCCACGTTTTATTGGTGTACTGCTCATTACTTGAAATTATCATGAAGGTCGGAAAAAAAATATGTTGAGATTTCAGGAGACTGTAGTATTTTGGCAGCCTAACAACGCCTTTCATTGAATGTGTCTTTTGAGTCTCTGCTTAGGTCTACATCCAGAGGAAACAAAAAATAAAAATAGAATGTAGAACTACTTTACTGTTTCAAGTTTCAAGAAGCTAGCACAAACCGTGTTTGATTTAGAGTTCGAAATACATTTGTCAATATAGGAGAAAACAGAGTGAAACCTAAAAATTCAAACTGTTACTCCAAAAGAATGCTTCAATCTAGGAGAACTAAACTTTGGCATCCAAGTGGGATTGGTGTACTGATCATTACTTGAAAGTATCATGAAGATTGGATGAAAAAATATATGTTGAGATTTCAGGAGAGTCTAGTGTGTTGGAAGTTTGGCAACCCCTTTCAGTATAAGTGTTATTCGCCAGTCCCAGCTTTAGGATACAAGAGGAAACAAACCTTAGAGATAGAACGTAGAACTACTTTATTGTGTCAAGTTTCAAGAAGCTAGCACAAACCGTGTTTGATTTAGAGTTCTAACTGCATCTGTCAATATAGGAGAAAACAGAGTGAAACCTATAATTTCTAACTGTTCCTGCAAACGAATGCTACAACATAGAAGAACAAAACTTGGGCATCCACGTTTGATTGGTGTACTGATCAATACTTGAAAGAATCATGAAGATTGGATGAAAAAATATATGTTGATATTTCAGGAGACGGTAGTTTTTTGGAAGCTTAACCACGCCTTTCATTGAAACTGTTATTCGCCAGTCTCTGCTTAAGGCTACATCAAGAGGAAACAAACCTTAGAGATAGAACGTAGAACTACTTTATTGTGTCAAGTTTCAAGAAGCTAGCACAAATCATGTTTGATTTAGAGTTCGAACTGCATCTGTCAATATAGGAGAAAACAGAGTGAAAACTAAAATTTCAAACTGTTACTGCAAACGAATGCTTCAACCTAGGAGAACGAAACTTGAACATCCACGTTTTATTGGTGTACTGCTCATTACTTGAAATTATCATGAAGGTCGGAAAAAAAATATGTTGAGATTTCAGGAGACTGTAGTATTCTGGCAGCCTAACAACGCCTTTCATTGAATGTGTCTTTTGAGTCTCTGCTTAGGTCTACATCCAGAGGAAACAAAAAATAAAAATAGAATGTAGAACTACTTTACTGTTTCAAGTTTCAAGAAGCTAGCACAAACCGTGTTTGATTTAGAGTTCGAACTACATTTGTCAATATAGGAGAAAACAGAGTGAAACCTAAAAATTCAAACTGTTACTCCAAAAGAATGCTTCAGTCTAGGAGAACTAAACTTGGCATCCAAGTGGGATTGGTGTACTGATCATTACTTGAAAGTATCATGAAAATTGGATGAAAAAATATATGTTGAGATTTCAGGAGACTCTAGTGTGTTGGAAGTTTGGCAACCCCTTTCAGTATAAGTGTTATTCGCCAGTCCCAGCTTTAGGATACAAGAGGAAACAAACCTTAGAGATAGAACGTAGAACTACTTTATTGTGTCAAGTTTCAAGAAGCTAGCACAAACCGTGTTTGATTTAGAGTTCCAACTGCATCTGTCAATATAGGAGAAAACAGAGTGAAAACTAAAAATTCAAACTGTTACTGCAAACGAATGCTTCAAGCTAGGAGAACGAAACTTGAACATCCAAGTTTTATTGGTGTACTGCTGATTACTTGAAATTATCATGAAGGTCGGAAAAAAATATGTTGAGATTTCAGGAGACTGTAGTATTTTGGCAGCCTAACAACGACTTTCATTGAATGTGTTATTCGCCAGTCTCTGCTTAAGGCTACATCAAGAGGAAACAAACCTTAGAGATAGAACGTAGAACTACTTTATTGTGTCAAGTTTCAAGAAGCTAGCACAAACCGTGTTTGATTTAGAGTTCTAACTGCATCTGTCAATATAGAAGAAAACAGAGTGAAACCTATAATTTCTAACTGTTCCTGCAAACGAATGCTACAACCTAGAAGAACAAAACTTGGGCATCCACGTTTTATTGGTGTACTGATCAATACTTGAAAGAATCATGAAGATTGGATGAAAAAATATATGTTGAGATTTCAGGAGACGGCAGTTTTTTGGAAGCTTAACAACGCCTTTCATTGAAAGTGTTATTCGCCAGTCTCTGCTTAAGGCTACATCAAGAGGAAACAAACATTAGAGATAGAATGTAGAACTACTTTATTGTGTCAAGTTTCAAGAAGCTAGCACAAACCATGTGTGATTTAGAGTTCGAACTGCATCTGTCAATATAGGAGAAAACAGAGTGAAAACTAAAAATTCAAACTGTTACTGCAAACGAATACTTCAACCTAGGAGAACGAAACTTGAACATCCACGTTTTATTGGTGTACTGCTCATTACTTGAAATTATCATGAAGGTCGGAAAAAAAATATGTTGAGATTTCAGGAGACTGTAGTATTTTGGCAGCCTAACAACGCCTTTCATTGAATGTGTCTTTTGAGTCTCTGCTTAGGTCTACATCCAGAGGAAACAAAAAATAAAAATAGAATGTAGAACTACTTTACTGTTTCAAGTTTCAAGAAGCTAGCACAAACCGTGTTTGATTTAGAGTTCGAACTACATTTGTCAATATAGGAGAAAACAGAGTGAAACCTAAAAATTCAAACTGTTACTCCAAAAGAATGCTTCAATCTAGGAGAACTAAACTTTGGCATCCAAGTGGGATTGGTGTACTGATCATTTCTTGAAAGTATCATGAAGATTGGATGAAAAAATATATGTTGAGATTTCAGGAGACTCTAGTGTGTTGGAAGTTTGGCAACCCCTTTCAGTATAAGTGTTATTCGCCAGTCCCAGCTTTAGGATACAAGAGGAAACAAACCTTAGAGATAGAACGTAGAACTACTTTATTGTGTCAAGTTTCAAGAAGCTAGCACAAACCGTGTTTGATTTAGAGTTCTAATTGCATCTGTCAATATAGGAGAAAACAGAGTGAAACCTATAATTTCTAACTCTTCCTGCAAACGAATGCTACAACCTAGAAGAACAAAACTTGGGCATCCACGTTTGTTTGGTGTACTGATCAATACTTGAAAGAATCATGAAGATTGGATGAAAAAATATATGTTGAGATTTCAGGAGACAGTAGTTTTTTGGAAGCTTAACAACGGCTTTCATTGAAAGTGTTATTCGCCAGTCTCTGCTTAAGGCTACATCAAGAGGAAACAAACCTTAGAGTTAGAACGTAGAACGACTTTATTGTGTCAAGTTTCAAGAAGCTAGCACAAACCATGTTTGATTTAGAGTTTGAACTGCATCTGTCAATATAGGAGAAAACAGAGTGAAAACTAAAAATTCAAACTGTTACTGCAAACGAATGCTTCAACCTAGGAGAACGAAACTTGAACATCCACGTTTTATTGGTGTACTGCTGATTACTTAAAATTATCATGAAGGTCGGAAAAAAAAAATATGTTGAGATTTCAGGAGACTGTAGTATTTTGGCAGCCTAACAACGCCTTTCATTGAATGTGTCTTTCGTCAGTCTCTGCTTAGGTCTACATCCAGAGGAAACAAAAAATAAAAATAGAGTGTAGAACTACTTTACTGTTTCAAGTTTCAAGAAGCTATCACAAACCGTGTTTGATTTAGAGTTCGAACTACATTTGTCAATATAGAAGAAAACAGGTGAAAACTAAAAATTCAAACTGTTACTCCAAAAGAATGCTTCAATCTAGGAGAACTAAACTTTGGCATCCAAGTGGGATTGGTGTACTGATCATTACTTGAAAGTATCATGAAGATTGGATGAAAAAATATATGTTGAGATTTCAGGAGAGTCTAGTGTGTTGGAATTTTGGCAACCCCTTTCTGTATAAGTGTTATTCGCCAGTCCCAGCTTTAGGATACAAGAGGAAACAAACCTTAGAGATAGAACGTAGAACTACTTTATTGTGTCAAGTTTCAAGAAGCTAGCACAAACCGTGTTTGATTTAGAGTTCCAACTGCATCTGTCAATATAGGAGAAAACAGAGTGAAAACTAAAAATTCAAACTGTTACTGCAAACGAATGCTTCAAGCTAGGAGAACGAAACTTGAACATCCACGTTTTATTGGTGTACTGCTGATTACTTGAAATTATCATGAAGGTCAGAAAAAAAATATGTTGAGATTTCAGGAGACTGTAGTATTTTGGCAGCCTAACAACGCCTTTCATTGAATGTGTTATTCGCCAGTCTCTGCTTAAGGCTACATCAAGAGGAAACAAACCTTAGAGATAGAACGTAGAACTACTTTATTGTGTCAAGTTTCAAGAAGCTAGCACAAACCGTGTTTGATTTAAAGTTCTAACTGCATCTGTCAATATAGGAGAAAACAGAGTGAAAACTAAAAATTCAAACTGTTACTGCAAACGAATGCTTCAACCTAGGAGAACAAAACTTGAACATCCACGTTTTATTGGTGTACTGCTGATTACTTGAAATTATCATGAAGGTCGGAAAAAAAAATATGTTGAAATTTCAGGAGACTGTAGAATTTTGGCAGCCTAACAACGCCTTTCATTGAATGTGTCTTTCGTCAGTCTCTGCTTAGGTCTACATCCAGAGGAAACAAAAAATAAAAATAGAATGTAGAACTACTTTACTGTTTCAAGTTTCAAGAAGCTAGCACAAACCGTGTTTGATTTAGACTTCGAACTACATTTGTCAATATAGGAGAAAACAGAGTGAAACCTAAAAATTCAAACTGTTACTCCAAAAGAATGCTTCAATCTAGGAGAACTAAACTTTGGCATCCAAGTGGGATTGGTGTACTGATCATTACTTGAAAGTATCATGAAGATTGGATGAAAAAGTATATGTTGAGATTTCAGGAGACTCTAGTGTGTTGGAAGTTTGGCAACCCCTTTCAGTATAAGTGTTATTCGCCAGTCCCAGCTTTAGGATACAAGAGGAAACAAACCTTAGAGATAGAACTTAGAACTACTTAATTGTGTCAAGTTTCAAGAAGCTAGCACAAACCGTGTTTGATTTAGAGTTCTAACTGCATCTGTCAATATAGGAGAAAACAGAGTGAAACCTATAATTTCTAACTGTTCCTGCAAACGAATGCTACAACCTAGAAGAACAAAACTTGGGCATCCACGTTTGATTGGTGTACTGATCAATACTTGAAAGAATCATGAAGATTGGATGAAAAAATATATGTTGAGATTTCAGGAGACGGTAGTTTTTTGGAAGCTTAACAACGCCTTTCATTGAAAGTGTTATTCGCCAGTCTCTGCTTAAGGCTACATCAAGAGGAAACAAACCTTAGAGATTGAACGTAGAACTACTTTATTGTGTCAAGTTTCAAGAAGCTAGCACAAACCATGTTTGATTTAGAGTTCGAACTGCATCTGTCAATATAGGAGAAAACAGAGTGAAAACTAAAAATTCAAACTGTTACTGCAAACGAATGCTTCAACCTAGGAGAACGAAACTTGAACATCCACGTTTTATTGGTGTACTGCTCATTACTTGAAATAATCATGAAGGTCGGAAAAAAAATATGTTGAGATTTCAGGAGACTGTAGTATTCTGGCAGCCTAACAACGCCTTTCATTGAATGTGTCTTTTGAGTCTCTGCTTAGGTCTACATCCAGAGGAAACAAAAAATAAAAATAGAATGTAGAACTACTTTACTGTTTCAAGTTTCAAGAAGCTAGCACAAACCGTGTTTGATTTAGAGTTCGAACTACATTTGTCAATATAGGAGAAAACAGAGTGAAACCTAAAAATTCAAACTGTTACTCCAAAAGAATGCTTCAGTCTAGGAGAACTAAACTTGGCATCCAAGTGGGATTGGTGTACTGATCATTACTTGAAAGTATCATGAAAATTGGATGAAAAAATATATGTTGAGATTTCAGGAGACTCTAGTGTGTTGGAAGTTTGGCAACCCCTTTCAGTATAAGTGTTATTCGCCAGTCCCAGCTTTAGGATACAAGAGGAAACAAACCTTAGAGATAGAACGTAGAACTACTTTATTGTGTCAAGTTTCAAGAAGCTAGCACAAACCGTGTTTGATTTAGAGTTCCAACTGCATCTGTCAATATAGGAGAAAACAGAGTGAAAACTAAAAATTCAAACTGTTACTGCAAACGAATGCTTCAAGCTAGGAGAACGAAACTTGAACATCCAAGTTTTATTGGTGTACTGCTGATTACTTGAAATTATCATGAAGGTCGGAAAAAAATATGTTGAGATTTCAGGAGACTGTAGTATTTTGGCAGCCTAACAACGACTTTCATTGAATGTGTTATTCGCCAGTCTCTGCTTAAGGCTACATCAAGAGGAAACAAACCTTAGAGATAGAACGTAGAACTACTTTATTGTGTCAAGTTTCAAGAAGCTAGCACAAACCGTGTTTGATTTAGAGTTCTAACTGCATCTGTCAATATAGAAGAAAACAGAGTGAAACCTATAATTTCTAACTGTTCCTGCAAACGAATGCTACAACCTAGAAGAACAAAACTTGGGCATCCACGTTTTATTGGTGTACTGATCAATACTTGAAAGAATCATGAAGATTGGATGAAAAAATATATGTTGAGATTTCAGGAGACGGCAGTTTTTTGGAAGCTTAACAACGCCTTTCATTGAAAGTGTTATTCGCCAGTCTCTGCTTAAGGCTACATCAAGAGGAAACAAAACTTAGAGATAGAATGTAGAACTACTTTATTGTGTCAAGTTTCAAGAAGCTAGCACAAACCATGTTTGATTTAGAGTTCGAACTGCATCTGTCAATATAGGAGAAAACAGAGTGAAAACTAAAAATTCAAACTGTTACTGCAAACGAATACTTCAACCTAGGAGAACGAAACTTGAACATCCACGTTTTATTGGTGTACTGCTCATTACTTGAAATTATCATGAAGGTCGGAAAAAAAATATGTTGAGATTTCAGGAGACTGTAGTATTTTGGCAGCCTAACAACGCCTTTCATTGAATGTGTCTTTTGAGTCTCTGCTTAGGTCTACATCCAGAGGAAACAAAAAATAAAAATAGAATGTAGAACTACTTTACTGTTTCAAGTTTCAAGAAGCTAGCACAAACCGTGTTTGATTTAGAGTTCGAACTACATTTGTCAATATAGGAGAAAACAGAGTGAAACCTAAAAATTCAAACTGTTACTCCAAAAGAATGCTTCAATCTAGGAGAACTAAACTTTGGCATCCAAGTGGGATTGGTGTACTGATCATTTCTTGAAAGTATCATGAAGATTGGATGAAAAAATATATGTTGAGATTTCAGGAGACTCTAGTGTGTTGGAAGTTTGGCAACCCCTTTCAGTATAAGTGTTATTCGCCAGTCCCAGCTTTAGGATACAAGAGGAAACAAACCTTAGAGATAGAACGTAGAACTACTTTATTGTGTCAAGTTTCAAGAAGCTAGCACAAACCGTGTTTGATTTAGAGTTCTAATTGCATCTGTCAATATAGGAGAAAACAGAGTGAAACCTATAATTTCTAACTCTTCCTGCAAACGAATGCTACAACCTAGAAGAACAAAACTTGGGCATCCACGTTTGTTTGGTGTACTGATCAATACTTGAAAGAATCATGAAGATTGGATGAAAAAATATATGTTGAGATTTCAGGAGACAGTAGTTTTTTGGAAGCTTAACAACGGCTTTCATTGAAAGTGTTATTCGCCAGTCTCTGCTTAAGGCTACATCAAGAGGAAACAAACCTTAGAGTTAGAACGTAGAACGACTTTATTGTGTCAAGTTTCAAGAAGCTAGCACAAACCATGTTTGATTTAGAGTTTGAACTGCATCTGTCAATATAGGAGAAAACAGAGTGAAAACTAAAAATTCAAACTGTTACTGCAAACGAATGCTTCAACCTAGGAGAACGAAACTTGAACATCCACGTTTTATTGGTGTACTGCTGATTACTTAAAATTATCATGAAGGTCGGAAAAAAAAAATATGTTGAGATTTCAGGAGACTGTAGTATTTTGGCAGCCTAACAACGCCTTTCATTGAATGTGTCTTTCGTCAGTCTCTGCTTAGGTCTACATCCAGAGGAAACAAAAAATAAAAATAGAGTGTAGAACTACTTTACTGTTTCAAGTTTCAAGAAGCTATCACAAACCGTGTTTGATTTAGAGTTCGAACTACATTTGTCAATATAGAAGAAAACAGGTGAAAACTAAAAATTCAAACTGTTACTCCAAAAGAATGCTTCAATCTAGGAGAACTAAACTTTGGCATCCAAGTGGGATTGGTGTACTGATCATTACTTGAAAGTATCATGAAGATTGGATGAAAAAATATATGTTGAGATTTCAGGAGAGTCTAGTGTGTTGGAATTTTGGCAACCCCTTTCAGTATAAGTGTTATTCGCCAGTCCCAGCTTTAGGATACAAGAGGAAACAAACCTTAGAGATAGAACGTAGAACTACTTTATTGTGTCAAGTTTCAAGAAGCTAGCACAAACCGTGTTTGATTTAGAGTTCCAACTGCATCTGTCAATATAGGAGAAAACAGAGTGAAAACTAAAAATTCAAACTGTTACTGCAAACGAATGCTTCAAGCTAGGAGAACGAAACTTGAACATCCACGTTTTATTGGTGTACTGCTGATTACTTGAAATTATCATGAAGGTCAGAAAAAAAATATGTTGAGATTTCAGGAGACTGTAGTATTTTGGCAGCCTAACAACGCCTTTCATTGAATGTGTTATTCGCCAGTCTCTGCTTAAGGCTACATCAAGAGGAAACAAACCTTAGAGATAGAACGTAGAACTACTTTATTGTGTCAAGTTTCAAGAAGCTAGCACAAACCGTGTTTGATTTAGAGTTCTAACTGCATCTGTCAATATAGAAGAAAACAGAGTGAAACCTATAATTTCTAACTGTTCCTGCAAACGAATGCTACAACCTAGAAGAACAAAACTTGGGCATCCACGTTTTATTGGTGTACTGATCAATACCTGAAAGAATCATGAAGATTGGATGAAAAAATATATGTTGAGATTTCAGGAGACGGCAGTTTTTTGGAAGCTTAACAACGCCTTTCATTGAAAGTGTTATTCGCCAGTCTCTGCTTAAGGCTACATCAAGAGGAAACAAACCTTAGAGATAGAATGTAGAACTACTTTATTGTGTCAAGTTTCAAGAAGCTAGCACAAACCATGTTTGATTTAGAGTTCGAACTGCATCTGTCAATATAGGAGAAAACAGAGTGAAAACTAAAAATTCAAACTGTTACTGCAAACGAATACTTCAACCTAGGAGAACGAAACTTGAACATCCACGTTTTATTGGTGTACTGCTCATTACTTGAAATTATCATGAAGGTCGGAAAAAAAATATGTTGAGATTTCAGGAGACTGTAGTATTTTGGCAGCCTAACAACGCCTTTCATTGAATGTGTCTTTTGAGTCTCTGCTTAGGTCTACATCCAGAGGAAACAAAAAATAAAAATAGAATGTAGAACTACTTTACTGTTTCAAGTTTCAAGAAGCTAGCACAAACCGTGTTTGATTTAGAGTTCGAACTACATTTGTCAATATAGGAGAAAACAGAGTGAAACCTAAAAATTCAAACTGTTACTCCAAAAGAATGCTTCAATCTAGGAGAACTAAACTTTGGCATCCAAGTGGGATTGGTGTACTGATCATTACTTGAAAGTATCATGAAGATTGGATGAAAAAATATAGGTTGAGATTTCAGGAGAGTCTAGTGTGTTGGAAGTTTGGCAACCCCTTTCAGTATAAGTGTTATTCGCAAGTCCCAGCTTTAGGATACAAGAGGAAACAAACCTTAGAGACAGAACGTAGAACTACTTTATTGTGTCAAGTTTCAAGAAGCTAGCACAAACCGTGTTTGATTTAGAGTTCTAACTGCATCTGTCAATATAGGAGAAAGCAGAGTGAAACCTATAATTTCTAACTGTTCCTGCAAACGAATGCTACAACCTAGAAGAACAAAACTTGGTCATCCACGTTTGATTGGTGTACTGATCAATACTTGAAAGAATCATGAAGATTGGATGAAAAAATATATGTTGAGATTTCAGGAGACCGTAGTTTTTTGGAAGCTTAACAACGCCTTTCATTGAAAGTGTTATTCGCCAGTCTCTGCTTAAGGCTACATCAAGAGGAAACAAACCTTAGAGATAGAACGTAGAACTACTTTATTGTGTCAAGTTTCAAGAAGCTAGCACAAACCATGTTTGATTTAGAGTTCGAACTGCATCTGTCAATATAGGAGAAAACAGAGTGAAAACTAAAAATTCAAACTGTTACTGAAAACGAATGCTTCAAGCTAGGAGAACGAAACTTGAACATCCACGTTTTATTGGTGTACTGCTGATTACATGAAATTATCATGAAGGTCGGAAAAAAAATATTTTGAGATTTCAGGAGACTGTAGTATTTTGGCAGCCTAACAACGCCTTTCATTGAATGTGTCTTTCGTCAGTCTCTGCTTAGGTCTACATCCAGAGGAAACAAAAAATAAAAATAGAATGTAGAACTACTTTACTGTTTCAAGTTTCAAAAAGCTAGCACAAACCGTGTTTGATTTAGAGTTCGAACTACATTTGTCAATATAGGAGAAAACAGAGTGAAACCTAAAAATTCAAACTGTTACTCCAAAAGAATGCTTCAATCTAGGAGAACTAAATTTTGGCATCCAAGTGGGATTGGTGTACTGATCATTACTTGAAAGTATCATGAAGATTGGATGAAAAAATATATGTTGAGATTTCAGGAGACTCTAGTGTGTTGGAAGTTTGGCAACCCCTTTCAGTATAAGTGTTATTCGCCAGTCCCAGCTTTAGGGTACAAGAGGAAACAAACCTTAGAGATAGAACGTAGAACTACTTTATTGTGTCAAGTTTCAAGAAGCTAGCACAAACCGTGTTTGATTTAGAGTTCTAACTGCATCTGTCAATATAGGAGAAAACAGAGTGAAACCTATAATTTCTAACTGTTCCTGCAAACGAATGCTACAACCTAGAAGAACAAAACTTGGGCATCCACGTTTGATTGGTGTACTGATCAATACTGAAAGAATCATGAAGATTGGATGAAAAAATGTATGTTGAGATTTCAGGAGACGGTAGTTTTTTGGAAGCTTAACAACGCCTTTCATTGAAAGTGTTATTCGCCAGTCTCTGCTTGAGGCTACATCAAGAGGAACAAACCTTAGAGATAGAACGTAGAACTACTTTATTGTGTCAAGTTTCAAGAAGCTAGCACAAACCATGTTTGATTTAGAGTTCGAACTGCATCTGTCAATATAGGAGTAAACAGAGTGAAAACTAAAAATTCAAACTGTTACTGCAAACGAATGCTTCAACCTAGGAGAACGAAACTTGAACATCCATGTTTTATTGGTGTACTGCTGATTACATGAAATTATCATGAAGGTCGGAAAAAAAATATGTTGAAATTTCAGGAGACTGTATATTTTGGCAGCCTAACAACGCCTTTCATTGAATGTGTTATTCGTCAGTCTCTGCTTAGGTCTACATCCAGAGGAAACAAAAAATAAAAATAGAATGTAGAACTACTTTACTGTTTCAAGTTTCAAGATGCTAGCACAAACCGTGTTTGATTTAGAGTTCGAACTACATTTGTCAATATAGGAGAAAACAGAGTGAAACCTAAAAATTCAAACTGTTACTCCAAAAGAATGCTTCAATCTAGGAGAACTAAACTTTGGAATCCAAGTGGGATTGGTGTACTGATCATTACTTGAAAGTATCATGAAGATTGGATGAAAAAATATATGTTGAGATTTCAGGAGATTCTAGTGTGTTGGAAGTTTGGCAACCCTTTCAGTATAAGTGTTATTCGCCAGTCCCAGCTTTAGGATACAAGAGGAAACAAACCTTAGAGAAAGAGCGTAGAACTACTTTATTGTGTCAAGTTTCAAGAAGCTAGCACAAACAGTGTTTGATTTAGAGTTCTAACTGCATCTGTCAATATAGGAGAAAACAGAGTGAAACCTATAATTTCTAACTGTTCCTGCAAACGAATGCTACAACCTAGAAGAACAAAACATGGGCATCCACGTTTGATTGGTGTACTGATCAATACTTGAAAGAATCATGAAGATTGGATGAAAAAATATATGTTGAGATTTCAGGAGACGGTAGTTTTTTGGAAGCTTAACAACGCCTTTCATTGAAACTGTTATTCGCCAGTCTCTGCTTAAGGCTACATCAAGAGGAAACAAACCTTAGAGATAGAACGTAGAACTACTTTATTGTGTCAAGTTTCAAGAAGCTAGCACAAATCATGTTTGATTTAGAGTTCAAACTGCATCTGTCAATATAGGAGAAAACAGAGTGAAAACTAAAAATTCAAACTGTTACTGCAAGCGAATGCTTCAACCTAGGAGAACGAAACTTGAACATTCACGTTTTATTGGTGTACTGCTGATTACTTGAAATGATCATGAAGGTCGGAAAAAAAATATGTTGAGATTTCAGGAGACTGTAGAATTTTGGCAGCCTAACAACGCCTTTCATTGAATGTGTCTTTCGTCAGTCTCTGCTTAGGTCTACATCCAGAGGAAACAAAAAATAAAAATAGAATGTAGAACTACTTTACTGTTTCAAGTTTCAAGAAGCTAGCACAAACCGTGTTTGATTTAGAGTTCGAACTACATTTATCAATATAGGAGAAAACAGAGTGAAACCTAAAAATTCAAACTGTTACTCCAAAAGAATGCTTCAATCTTGGAGAACTAAAGTTTGGCATCCAGTTGGGATTGGTGTACTGATCATAACTTGAAAGTATCATGAAGATTGGATGAAAAAATATATGTTGAGATTTCAGGAGAGTCTAGTGTGTTGGAAGTTTGGCAACCCCTTTCAGTATAAGTGTTATTCGCCAGTCCCAGCTTTAGGATACAAGAGGAAACAAACCCTAGAGATAGAACGTAGAACTACTTGAATGTGTCAAGTTTCAAGAAGCTAGCACAAACCGTGTTTGATTTAGAGTTCGAACTGCATCTATCAATATAGGAGAAAACAGAGTGAAACCTATAATTTCTAACTGTTCCTGCAAACGAATGCTACAACCTAGAAGAACAAAACTTGGGCATCCACGTTTGATTGGTGTACTGATCAATACTTGAAAGAATCATGAAGATTGGATGAAAAAAATATATGTTGAGATTTCAGGAGACGGTAGTTTTTTGGAAGCTTAACAACACCTTTCATTGAAACTGTTATTCGCCAGTCTCTGCTTAAGGCTACATCAAGAGGAAACAAACCTTAGAGATAGAACGTAAAACTACTTTATTGTGTCAAGTTTCAAGAAGCTAGCACAAATCATGTTTGATTTAGAGTTCGAACTGCATCTGTCAATATAGGAGAAAACAGAGTGAAAACTAAAAATTCAAACTGTTACTGCAAACGAATGCTTCAATCTAGGAGAACGAAACTTGAACATTCACGTTTTATTGGTGTACTGCTGATTACTTGAAATTATCATGAAGGTCGGAAAAAAAATATGTTGAGATTTCAGGAGACTGTATTATTTTGGCAGCCTAACAACGCCTTTCATTGAATGTGTCTTTCGTCAGTCTCTGCTTAGGTCTACATCCAGACGAAACAAAAAGTGAAAATAGAATGTAGAACTACTTTACTGTTTCAAGTTTCAAGAAGCTAGCACAAACCTTGTTTGATTTAGAGTTCGAACTACATTTGTCAATATAGGAGAAAACAGAGGGAAACCTAAAAATTCAAACTGTTACTCCAAAAGAATGCTTCAATCTAGGAGAACTAAACTTTGGAATCCAAGTGGGATTGGTGTACTGATCATTACGTGAAAGTATCATGAAGATTGGATGAAAAAATATATGTTGAGATTTCAGGAGACTCTAGTGTGTTGGAAGTTTGGCAAACCCTTTTAGTATAAGTGTTATTCGCCAGTCCCAGCTTTAGGATACAAGAGGAAACAAACCTTAGAGATAGAACGTAGAACTACTTTATTGTGTCAAGTTTCAAGAAGTTGCACAAACCGTGTTTGATTTAGAGTTCTAACTGCATCTGTCAATATAGGAGAAAACAGAGTGAAACCTATAATTTCTAACTGTTCCTGCAAACGAATGCTACAACCTAGAAGAACAAAACTTGGGCATCCACGTTTGATTGGTGTACTGATCAATACTTGAAAGAATCATGAAGATTGTTGAAAAAATATATGTTGAGATTTCAGGAGACGGTAGTTTTTTGGAAGCCTAACAACGCCTTTCATTGAAAGTGTTATTCGCCAGTCTCTGCTTAAGGCTACATCAAGAGGAAACAAACCTTAGAGATAGAATGTAGAACTACTTTATTGTGTCAAGTTTCAAGAAGCTAGCACAAACCATGTTTGATTTAGAGTTCGAACTGCATCTGTCAATATAGGGGAAAACAGAGTGAAAACTAAAAATTCAAACTGTTACTGCAAACGAATGCTTCAACCTAGGAGAAGGAAACTTGAACATCCACATTTTATTGGTGTACTGCTCATTACTTGAAATTATCATGAAGGTCG
>NW_027516526.1:25453-57749 GCF_048772815.1 Callospermophilus lateralis | reverse complement strand
GTTGAAGAGTTCGTTTACATTAGCAGTTTTCATTTTTAGGTTTCACTCTCTTCTCTCCTATATAGATAGATGAATTTGGAACTCCAAATCAAACATGGTTTGTAGTAGCTCTTTAAAACTTAACAAAATAAAGGAGTTCTCCGTTTTTTCTCTATGGATTCTATCTTCATCAAGTAGCCCTAAGCAGAGACTGTGGTAAAGCACTTTCATTGAAAGGGGTTGCCAATCTTCTAAGAAATTATGAGTTTCCGAAATACGAGCAAATATATTTTCACAAAATCTTGATGATACTTGATCTTAGTCATCAGTACACAAATCCCACTTGGTCAACCAATTTTGTTCTTCTAGGTTGAAGCGTTTGTTTACAGTAGCAGTTTTTATTTTGAGGTTTCACTCTGCTCTCTCCTATATAGATAGATGAATTTGGAACTCTAAATCCAACATGGTTTGTAGTAGCTCTTTGAAACATGACAAAATAAAGTAGTTCTCAATTTTGTCTCTATGGTTTGTTTACTCTTCACGTAGCCCAAATCGGAGACTGGCGAAAAGCACTTTCATTGAAAGGGGTTGACAAACGTCCAAGAATCTATGAGTTTCCGAAATACTAGCAAATATTTTTTCGCCCAATCTTGATGATACTTGGTGGTAATAATCAGTGCACAAATCCTACTTGGCTCACCAAATTTTTTTATTTAGGTTGAAGCATTCGTTTTCAGTAGCAGTTTTTATTTTTAGGATTCACTTTCTTCTCTCCTGTATAGATAGATGAATTTGGATCTCTAAATCCAACATGTTTTGTAGTAGCTCTTTGAAACTTGACAAAATAAAGTAGTTCTCAGTTTTGTCTCCATGGTTTGTTTCCTCTTCAATTAACCCTAATCAGTGACTGTCGAAAAGCACTTTCATTGAAAGGGTTTGGAAGCGTCCTAGAATCTACGAGTTTCCGAGATTCCAGCAAATATTTTTTTACCCAATCTTCATGATTCTTGGTGGTAATAATCAGTACATAAATCCAACTTGGCTCACCAAATTTTGATCTTCTAGGTTGAAGCATTCGTTAACAGCAGCAGTTTTTATTTTACATTTCACTGTCTTCTCTCCTATATGATAGATAAATTTGGAACTCTAAATCCAACATGGTTTGTAGTACCTCTTTGAAACTTGAAAAAATAAAGTACTTCCCAGTTTTGTCTCTATGGTTTGCTTCCTCTTCAAGTAGCCCTATGCAGAGACTGTGGTAAAGCACTTTCATTGAAAGGCGTTGCCAAGCTTCAAACAAATTACGAGTTTCCGAAATACCAGCAATTATTTTTTCACCCAATCTTGAGGATACTTGGTGGTAATGATCAGTACACAAATCCCACTTGGCTCACCAATTTTGTTCTCCTAGGTTGAAGCGTTCGTTTACAGTAGCAGTTTGATTTTTAGGTTTCACTCTCTTCTCTCCTATATAAATAGATAAATTTGGAACTCTAAATCAAACATGGTTTGTAGTAGCTCTTTGAAACTTGAAAAAATAAAGTAGTTCTCAGTGTTGTCTCTATGGTTTGTTTCCTCTTCAAGTAGCCCTATGCAGAGACTGGCGAAAAGCACTTTCATTGAAAGGGGTTGGAAAGCATCCAAGAATCTACGAGTTTCCGAAATACCAGCAAACATTTTTTTGCCCAATCTTGATGATATTTGGTGGTAATGATCATTATACAAATCCCACTTGGCTCACAAAATTTTTTTCTTCTAGGTTGAAGCGTTCGTTTACAGTAGCAGTTTTTATTTTTAGTTTTCACTTTCTTCTCTCCTATATAGATAGATGAATTTGGAACTCTAAATCCAACATGGTTTGTAGTAGCTCTTTGAAACTTGACAAAATAAAGTAGTTCTCAGTTTTGTCTCTATGGTTTGTTTCCTCTTCAAGTAGCCCTATGCAGAGACTGGCGAAAAGCACTTTCATTGAAAGGGGTTGGAAAGCATCCAAGAATCTACGAGTTTCCGAAATACCAGCAAACATTTTTTCGCCCAATCTTGATGATATTTTGTGGTTATGATCATTATACAAATCCCACTTGGCTCACCAAATTTTTTTCTTCTAGGTTGAAGCGTTCGTTTACAGTAGCAGTTTTTATTTTTAGTTTTCACTTTCTTCTCTCCTATATAGATAGATGAATTTGGAACTCTAAATCCAACATGGTTTGTAGTAGCTCTATGAAAATTGACAAAATAAAGTAGTTCTCAGTTTTGTCTTTATGGTTTGTTTCCTCTTCAAGTAGCCCTAAGCCAAGACTGGCGAAAAGCACTTTCATTGAAAGGGGTTGCCAATATTCCAAGCAATTACGAGTTTCCGAAATACCAGCAAATATCTTTTCACCTAATCTTGATGATACTTGGTGGTAATGATCAGTACTCAAATCCCACTTGGCTCATCAAATTTTGTGCTTCTATGATGAAGCGTTCGTTTACAGTAGCAGTTTATATTTTTAGGTTTCCCTCTGTTCTCTCCTATATAGATAGATGAATTTGGAACCCCAAATCAAACATGGTTTGAAGTAGCTCTTTGAAACTTGACAAAATAAAGTAGTTCTCAGTTTTTTCTCTATGGATTCTATCTTCTTCATGTAGCCCTAAGCAAAGACTGTAGAAAAACACTTTCATTGAAAGGGGTTGCCAAGCTTCCAAGAAATTATGGTTTCCGAAATACGAACAAATATTTTTTCACCCAATCGTGATGATACTTGATGGTAGTGATCAGTACACAAATCCCACTTGGCTCAAAATTTTGTTCTTCTAGGTTGAAGCGTTCATTTACAGTAGCAGTTTTTATTTTGAGGTTTCACTTTCTTCTCTCCTATATAGATAGATGAATTTGGAACTCTAAATCCTACATGGTTTGTAGTAGCTCTTTGAAACTTGAGAAAATAAAGTAGTTCTCAGTTTTGTCTCTATGGTTTGTTTCCTCTTCAATTAGCCCTAATCAGAGACTGTCGAAAAGCACTTTCATTGAAAGGGTTTGGAAGCGTCCTAAAATCTACGAGTTTCTGAAATTACAGAAATATTTTTTCAACCAACTTGATCATACTTGGTGGTAATGATCAGTACACAAATCCCACTAGGCTCACCAAATTTTGTTCTTCCAGGTTGAAGAGTTCGTTTACAGTAGCAGTTTTTATTTTTAGGTTTCACTCTCTTCTCTCCTATATAGATAGATGAATTTGGAACTCTAAATCCAACATGGTTTGTAGTAGCTCTTTGAAACTTGACAAAATAAAGTAGTTCTCAGTTATGTCTCAATGGTTTGTTTCCTCTTGAATTAGCCCTAATCAGAGACTGTGGAAAAGCACTTTGAATGAAAGGGGTTGCCAAGCTTCAATAGAAATTATGAGTTTCCGAAATACCAGCAAATATTTTTTCACCCAATATTGATGAAACTTTGTGGTAATGATCAATACAAAAATCCCACTTGGCTCACTAAATTTTGTTCTTCTAGGTTGAAGCGTTCGTTTCCAGTAGCAGTTTTTTGTTAGGTTTCACTCTGTTCTCTCCTATATAGATAGATGAATTTGGAACTCTAAATCCAACATGGTTTGTAGTAGCTATTTGAAACTTGACAAAATGAAGTATTTATCGGTTTTGTCTCTATGGTTTGTTTACTCTTAAAGTAGCCCTAATCGGAGACTGGCGAAAAGCACTTTCATTGAAAGGGGATGGCAAGCGTCCCAGAATCTACGAGTTTCCAAAATACCAGCAAATATTTTTTCGCCCAATCTTGATGATACTTGGTGGTAATGATCAGTACACAAATGCCACTTGGCTAACCAAATTTTGTTCTTTAAGATTGAAGCGTTCGCTTACAGTAGCAGTTTTTATTTTTAGGATTCACTCTCTTCTCTCCTATGTAGATAGATGAATTTGGAACTCTAAATCCAACATGGTTTGTAGTAGCTCTTTGATACTTGACAAAATAAAGTAGTTATCAGTTTTGTCTCTATGGTTTGTTTCCTCTTCAATTAGCCCTAATCAGAGACTGCAGTAAAGCACTTTCATTGAAAGGGGTTGGAAGCGTCCTAGAATCTAAGAGTTTCCGAGATACCAGCAAATATTTTTTCGCCTAATCTTGATTATACTTGGTGGTAATGATCAGTACACAAATCCCACATGGCTCACCAAATTTTGTTCTTCTAGGTTGAAGCGTTCGTTAACAGTAGCAGTTTTTATTTTTAGGTTTCACTCTCTTCTCTCCTATACAGATAGATAAATTTGAAACTCTAAACCAACATGGTTTGTAGTAGCTCTTTGAAACTTGACAAAATAAAGTAGTTCTCAGTTTTTTCTCTATGGATTCTATCTTCTTCAAGTAGCCCTAAGCAGAGACTGTGGAAAAGCACTTTCATTGAAAGGGTTTGCCAATCTTCCCAGAAATTATGAGTTTCCGAAATACAAGCAAATATTTTCTCGCCCAATCTTGATGATACTTGGTGGTAATAATCAGTACACAAATAACACTTGGCTCACCAAATTTTGTTCTTCTAGGTTGAAGCGTTCGTTTACAGTAGCAGTTTTTATTTTGTGGTTTCACTCTGTTCTCTTCTATATAGATAGATGAATTTGGAACTCTAAATCCAACATGGTTTGTAGTAGCTCTTTGAAACTTGACAAAATAAAGTATTTCTCAGTTTTGTCTCTATGGTTTGCTTCCTCTTCAATTAGCCCTAATCAGAGACTGTCAAAAAGAACTTTCATTGAAAGGGTTTGAAAGCGTCCTAGAATCTAGGATTTTCCGAAAATCCAGCAATATTTTTTCAACCAAACTTGATCATACTTGGTGGTAAAGATCAGTACACAAATCCCACTTGGCTCACCAAATTTTGTTCTTCCAGGTTGAAGAGTTCGTTTACAGTAGCAGTTTTTATTTTTAGGATTTACTTTCTTCTCTCCTATATACATAGATGAATTTGGAACTCTAAATCCAACATGGTTTGTAGTAGCTCTTTGAAACTTGACAAAATAAAGTAGTTCTCAGTTTTGTCTCTATGGTTTGTTTCCACTTCAATTAACCCTAATCAGAGACTGTCGAAAAGTACTTTCATTGAAAGGGGTTGGAAGCGTCCTAGAATCTACGAGTTTTCGAAATACAAGTAATATTTTTTCAACCAATCTTGGTCATACTAGGTGGTAATGATCAGTACACAAATCCCCCTTGGCTCATCAAATTTTGTTCTTTTAGGTTGAAGCATTCGTTTACAGTAGCAGTTTTATTTTCAGGTTTCACTCTGTTCTCTCCTGTATAGATAGATGAATTTGGAACTCTAAATCCAACATGGTGTGTAGTAGCTCTTTGATACTTGACAAAATAAAGCAGTTCTCAGTTTTGTCTCTATGGTTTGTTTTCTCTTCAAGTAGCCCTAAACAGAGATTGGCGAAAAGCATTTTCATTGAAAGGGGTTGGTTAGCGTCAAAGAATCTACGAGTTTGCGAAATACCAGCAAATTTTTTGTCGCCCAGTTTGATGATAGTTGGTGGTAATGATCAGTACACAAATCCCACTTGGCTCACCAAATTTTGTCCTTCCAGGTTGAAGAGTTCGTTTACATTAGCAGTTTTCATTTTTAGGTTTCACTCTCTTCTCTCCTATATAGATAGATGAATTTGGAACTCCAAATCAAACATGGTTTGTAGTAGCTCTTTAAAACTTAACAAAATAAAGGAGTTCTCCGTTTTTTCTCTATGGATTCTATCTTCATCAAGTAGCCCTAAGCAGAGACTGTGGTAAAGCACTTTCATTGAAAGGGGTTGCCAATCTTCTAAGAAATTATGAGTTTCCGAAATACGAGCAAATATATTTTCACAAAATCTTGATGATACTTGATCTTAGTCATCAGTACACAAATCCCACTTGGTCAACCAATTTTGTTCTTCTAGGTTGAAGCGTTTGTTTACAGTAGCAGTTTTTATTTTGAGGTTTCACTCTGCTCTCTCCTATATAGATAGATGAATTTGGAACTCTAAATCCAACATGGTTTGTAGTAGCTCTTTGAAACATGACAAAATAAAGTAGTTCTCAGTTTTGTCTCTATGGTTTGTTTACTCTTCACGTAGCCCAAATCGGAGACTGGCGAAAAGCACTTTCATTGAAAGGGGTTGACAAACGTCCAAGAATCTATGAGTTTCCGAAATACTAGCAAATATTTTTTCGCCCAATCTTGATGATACTTGGTGGTAATAATCAGTGCACAAATCCTACTTGGCTCACCAAATTTTTTTCTTTTAGGTTGAAGCATTCGTTTTCAGTAGCAGTTTTTATTTTTAGGATTCACTTTCTTCTCTCCTGTATAGATAGATGAATTTGGATCTCTAAATCCAACATGTTTTGTAGTAGCTCTTTGAAACTTGACAAAATAAAGTAGTTCTCAGTTTTGTCTCCATGGTTTGTTTCCTCTTCAATTAACCCTAATCAGTGACTGTCGAAAAGCACTTTCATTGAAAGGGTTTGGAAGCGTCCTAGAATCTACGAGTTTCCGAGATTCCAGCAAATATTTTTTTACCCAATCTTCATGATTCTTGGTGGTAATAATCAGTACATAAATCCAACTTGGCTCACCAAATTTTGATCTTCTAGGTTGAAGCATTCGTTAACAGCAGCAGTTTTTATTTTACATTTCACTGTCTTCTCTCCTATATGATAGATAAATTTGGAACTCTAAATCCAACATGGTTTGTAGTACCTCTTTGAAACTTGAAAAAATAAAGTACTTCCCAGTTTTGTCTCTATGGTTTGCTTCCTCTTCAAGTAGCCCTATGCAGAGACTGTGGTAAAGCACTTTCATTGAAAGGCGTTGCCAAGCTTCAAACAAATTACGAGTTTCCGAAATACCAGCAATTATTTTTTCACCCAATCTTGAGGATACTTGGTGGTAATGATCAGTACACAAATCCCACTTGGCTCACCAATTTTGTTCTCCTAGGTTGAAGCGTTCGTTTACAGTAGCAGTTTGATTTTTAGGTTTCACTCTCTTCTCTCCTATATAAATAGATAAATTTGGAACTCTAAATCAAACATGGTTTGTAGTAGCTCTTTGAAACTTGAAAAAATAAAGTAGTTCTCAGTGTTGTCTCTATGGTTTGTTTCCTCTTCAAGTAGCCCTATGCAGAGACTGGCGAAAAGCACTTTCATTGAAAGGGGTTGGAAAGCATCCAAGAATCTACGAGTTTCCGAAATACCAGCAAACATTTTTTTGCCCAATCTTGATGATATTTGGTGGTAATGATCATTATACAAATCCCACTTGGCTCACAAAATTTTTTTCTTCTAGGTTGAAGCGTTCGTTTACAGTAGCAGTTTTTATTTTTAGTTTTCACTTTCTTCTCTCCTATATAGATAGATGAATTTGGAACTCTAAATCCAACATGGTTTGTAGTAGCTCTTTGAAACTTGACAAAATAAAGTAGTTCTCAGTTTTGTCTCTATGGTTTGTTTCCTCTTCAAGTAGCCCTATGCAGAGACTGGCGAAAAGCACTTTCATTGAAAGGGGTTGGAAAGCATCCAAGAATCTACGAGTTTCCGAAATACCAGCAAACATTTTTTCGCCCAATCTTGATGATATTTTGTGGTTATGATCATTATACAAATCCCACTTGGCTCACCAAATTTTTTTCTTCTAGGTTGAAGCGTTCGTTTACAGTAGCAGTTTTTATTTTTAGTTTTCACTTTCTTCTCTCCTATATAGATAGATGAATTTGGAACTCTAAATCCAACATGGTTTGTAGTAGCTCTATGAAAATTGACAAAATAAAGTAGTTCTCAGTTTTGTCTTTATGGTTTGTTTCCTCTTCAAGTAGCCCTAAGCCAAGACTGGCGAAAAGCACTTTCATTGAAAGGGGTTGCCAATATTCCAAGCAATTACGAGTTTCCGAAATACCAGCAAATATCTTTTCACCTAATCTTGATGATACTTGGTGGTAATGATCAGTACTCAAATCCCACTTGGCTCATCAAATTTTGTGCTTCTATGATGAAGCGTTCGTTTACAGTAGCAGTTTATATTTTTAGGTTTCCCTCTGTTCTCTCCTATATAGATAGATGAATTTGGAACCCCAAATCAAACATGGTTTGAAGTAGCTCTTTGAAACTTGACAAAATAAAGTAGTTCTCAGTTTTTTCTCTATGGATTCTATCTTCTTCATGTAGCCCTAAGCAAAGACTGTAGAAAAACACTTTCATTGAAAGGGGTTGCCAAGCTTCCAAGAAATTATGGTTTCCGAAATACGAACAAATATTTTTTCACCCAATCGTGATGATACTTGATGGTAGTGATCAGTACACAAATCCCACTTGGCTCAAAATTTTGTTCTTCTAGGTTGAAGCGTTCATTTACAGTAGCAGTTTTTATTTTGAGGTTTCACTTTCTTCTCTCCTATATAGATAGATGAATTTGGAACTCTAAATCCAAAATGGTTTGTAGTAGCTCTTTGAAACTTGACAAAATAAAGTAGTTCTCAGTTTTGTCTCAATGGTTTGTTTCCTCTTCAATTAGCCCTAATCAGAGACTGGAGAAAAGCACTTTCATTGAAAGGGGTTGGAAGCGTCCTAGAATCTACGAGTGTCCGAAATACCAGAAATATTTTTTCAAACAATATTGATCATACTTGGTGGTAATGATCAGTACACAAATCCCACTTGGCTCACCAAATTTTGTTCTTCTAGGTTGAAGAGTTCGTTTACAGTAGCAGTTTTTATTTTAAGTTTCACTATCTTCTCTCCTATATAGATAGATAAATTTGGAACTCTAAATCCAACATGGTTTGTAGTACCTCTTTGAAACTTGAAAAAATAAAGTACTTCCCAGTTTTGTCTCTATGGTTTGCTTCCTCTTCAAGTAGCCCTATGCAGAGACTGTGGTAAAGCACTTTCATTGAAAGGCGTTGCCAAGCTTCAAACAAATTACGAGTTTCCGAAATACCAGCAATTATTTTTTCACCCAATCTTGAGGATACTTGGTGGTAATGATCAGTACACAAATCCCACTTGGCTCACCAATTTTGTTCTCCTAGGTTGAAGCGTTCGTTTACAGTAGCAGTTTGATTTTTAGGTTTCACTCTCTTCTCTCCTATATAAATAGATAAATTTGGAACTCTAAATCAAACATGGTTTGCAGTAGCTCTTTGAAACTTGACAAAATAAAGTAGTTCTCAGTTTTGTCTCTATGGTTTGTTTCCTCTTCAAGTAGCCCTATGCAGAGACTGGCGAAAAGCACTTTCATTGAAAGGGGATGGAAAGCATCCAAGAATCTACGAGTTTCCGATATACCAGCAAACATTTTTTCGCCCAATCTTGATGATATTTTGTGGTAATGATCATTATACAAATCCCACTTGGCTCACCAAATTTTTTTCTTCTAGGATGAAGCGTTCGTTTACAGTAGCAGTTTTTATTTTTAGTTTTCACTTTCTTCTCTCCTATATAGATAGATGAATTTGGAACTCTAAATCCAACACGGTTTGTAGTAGCTCTATGAAATTGACAAAATAAAGTAGTTCTCAGTTTTGTCTTTATGGTTTGTTTCCTCTTCAAGTAGCCCTAAGCCAAGACTGGTGAAAAGCATTTTCATTGAAAGGGGTTGCCAATATTCCAAGAAATTACGAGTTTCCGAAATACCAGCAAGTATCTTTTCACCTAATCTTGATGATACTTGGTGGTAATGATCAGTACACAAATCCCACTTGGCTCACCAAATTTTGTTCTTCCAGGTTGAAGAGTTCGTTTACAGTAGCAGTTTTTATTCTTAGGATTTACTTTCTTCTCTCCTATATAGATAGATGAATTTGGAACTCTAAATCCAACATGGTTTGTAGTAGCTCTTTGAAACTTGACAAAATAAAGTAGTTCTCAGTTTTGTCTCTATGGTTTGTTTCCTCTTCAATTAACCCTAATCAGAGACTGTCGAAAAGTACTTTCATTGAAATGTGTTGGAAGCGTCCTAGAATCTACGAGTTTTCGAAATACCAGTAATATTTTTTTCAACCAATCTTGATCATACTAGGTGGTAATGATCAGTACACAAATCCCCCTTGGCTCATAAAATTTTGTTCTTTTAGGTTGAAGCGTTCGTTTACAGTAGCAGTTTTATTTTCAGGTTTCACTCTGTTCTCTCCTGTATAGATAGACGAATTTGGAACTCTAAATCCAACATGGTGTGTAGTAGCTCTTTAAAGCTTGACAAAATAAAGCAGTTCTCAGTTTTGTCTCTATGGTTTGTTTTCTCTTCAAGTAGCCCTAAACAGAGATTGGCGAAAAGCATTTTCATTGAAAGGTGTTGGTTAGCGTCAAAGAATCTACGAGTTTGCGAAATACCAGCAAATTTTTTGTCGCCCAGTTTGATGATAGTTGGTGGTAATGATCAGTACACAAATCCCACTTGGCTCACCAAATTTTGTCCTTCCAGGTTGAAGAGTTCGTTTACATTAGCAGTTTTTATTTTTAGGTTTCACTCTCTTCTCTCCTATATAGATAGATGAATTTGGAACTCCAAATCAAACATGGTTTGTAGTAGCTCTTTGAAACTTAACAAAATAAAGGAGTTCTCCGTTTTTTCTCTATGGATTCTATCTTCATCAAGTAGCCCTAAGCAGAGACTGTGGTAAAGCACTTTCATTGAAAGGGGTTGCCAATCTTCTAAGAAATTATGAGTTTCCGAAATACCAGCAAATATTTTTTCACCCAATCTTGATGAAACTTGGTGGTAATGATCAGTATACAAATCCCACTTGGCTCACCAAATTTTTTTCTTCTAGGTTGAAGCGTTTGTTTACAGTAGCAGTTTTTATTTTTAGTTTTCACTTTCTTCTCTCCATATATAGATAGATGAATTTGGAACTATAAATCCAACATGCTTTGTAGTAGCTCTTTGAAACTTGACAATATAAAGTAGTTCTCAGTTTTGTCTCTATGGTTTGGTAACTCTTCAAGTAGCCCTAATCAGAGACTAGTGAAAAGCACTTTCATTGAAAGGGGATGGCAAGCGTCCCAGAATCTACGAGTTTCCAAAATACCAGCAAATATTTTTTCGCCCAATCTTGATGATACTTGGTGGTAATGATCAGTACACAAATGCCACTTGGCTCACCAAATTTTGTTCTTTAAGATTGAAGCGTTCGCTTACAGTAGCAGTTTTTATTTTTAGGATTCACTCTCTTCTTTCCTATGTAGATAGATGAATTTGGAACTCTAAATCCAACATGGTTTGTAGTAGCTCTTTGATACTTGACAAAATAAAGTAGTTATCAATTTTGTCTCTATGGTTTGTTTCCTCTTCAATTAGCCCTAATCAGAGACTGCAGTAAAGCACTTTCATTGAAAGGGGTTGGAAGAGTCCTAGAATCTAAGAGTTTCCGAGATACCAGCAAATATTTTTTCGCCTAATCTTGATTATACTTGGTGGTAATGATCAGTACACAAATCCCACATGGCTCACCAAATTTTTTTCTTCTAGGTTGAAGCGTTCGTTAACAGTAGCAGTTTTTACTTTTAGGATTCACTTTCTTCTCTCCTATATAGATAGATGAATTTGGAACTCTAAATCCAACATGGTTTATAGTACCTCTTTGAAACTTGACAAAATAAAGTAGTTCTCAGTTTTGTCTCTATGGTTTGTTTCCTCGTCAACTAACCGTAATCAGAGACTGTCGAAAAGCACTTTCATTGAATGGGGTTGGAAGCGTCCTAGAATCTACGAGTTTCCGAAATACCAGTAATATTTTTTCAACCAATCTTGATCATACTTGGTGGTAATGATCAGTACACAAATCCCACTTGGCTCATCAAATTTTGTTTTTTAGGTTGAAGCGTTCGTTTACAGTAGCAGTTTTTATTTTTAGGATTCAGTCTCTTCTCTCCTATATAGATAGATGAATTTGGAACTCCAAATCAAACATGGTTTGTAGTAGCTCTTTGAAACTTGACAAAATAAAGTAGTTCTCAGTTTTTTCTCTATGGATTCTATCTTCTTCAAGTAGCCGTAAGCAGAGACTGTGGAAAAGCACTTTCATTGAAAGCGGTTGCCAAGCGTCCAAGAAATTATGAGTTTCCGAAATACGAGCAAATATTTTTTCACCAATCTTGATGATACTTGATGGTAGTGATCAGTACACAAATCCCACTTGGCTCACCAAATTTTGTTCTTCTAGGTTGAAGCGTTCGTTTACAGTAGCAGTTTTTAATTTGTGGTTTCACTCTGTTCTCTTCTATATAGATAGATGAATTTGGAACTCTAAATCCAACATGGTTTGTAGTAGCTCTTTGAACCTTGACAAAATAAAGTATTTCTCAGTTTTGTCTCTATGGTTTGTTTCCTCTTCAAGTAGCCCTAATCAGAGACTGTCAAAAAGAACTTTCATTGAAAGGGTTTGAAAGCGTCCTAGAATCTACGAGTTTCCGAAAATCCAGCAATATTTTTTCAACCAAACTTGATCATACTTGGTGGTAATGATCAGTACACAAATCCCACTTGGCTCACCAAATTTTGTTCTTCCAGGTTGAAGAGTTCGTTTACAGTAGCAGTTTTTATTTTTAGGATTTACTTTCTTCTCTCCTATATAGATAGATGAAATTGGAACTCTAAATCCAACATGGTTTGTAGTAGCTCTTTGAAACTTGACAAAATAAAGTAGTTCTCAGTTTTGTCTCTATGGTTTGTTTCCTCTTCAATTAACCCTAATCAGAGACTGTCGAAAAGTACTTTCATTGAAAGGGGTTGGAAGCGTCCTAGAATCTACGAGTTTTCGAAATACAAGTAATATTTTTTCAACCAATCTTGATCATACTAGGTGGTAATGATCAGTACACAAATCCCACTTGGCTCACCAAATTTTGTTCTTCCAGGTTGAAGAGTTCGTTTACAGTAGCAGTTTTTATTTTTAGGATTTACTTTCTTCTCTCCTATATACATAGATGAATTTGGAACTCTAAATCCAACATGGTTTGTAGTAGCTCTTTGAAACTTGACAAAATAAAGTAGTTCTCAGTTTTGTCTCTATGGTTTGTTTCCTCTTCAATTAACCCTAATCAGAGACTGTCGAAAAGTACTTTCATTGAAAGGGGTTGGAAGCGTCCTAGAATCTACGAGTTTTTGAAATACAAGTAATATTTTTTCAACCAATCTTGGTCATACTAGGTGGTAATGATCAGTACACAAATCCCCCTTGGCTCATCAAATTTTGTTCTTTTAGGTTGAAGCATTCGTTTACAGTAGCAGTTTTATTTTCAGGTTTCACTCTGTTCTCTCCTGTATAGATAGATGAATTTGGAACTCTAAATCCAACATGGTGTGTAGTAGCTCTTTGATACTTGACAAAATAAAGCAGTTCTCAGTTTTGTCTCTATGGTTTGTTTTCTCTTCAAGTAGCCCTAAACAGAGATTGGCGAAAAGCATTTTCATTGAAAGGGGTTGGTTAGCGTCAAAGAATCTACGAGTTTGCGAAATACCAGCAAATTTTTTGTCGCCCAGTTTGATGATAGTTGGTGGTAATGATCAGTACACAAATCCCACTTGGCTCACCAAATTTTGTCCTTCCAGGTTGAAGAGTTCGTTTACATTAGCAGTTTTCATTTTTAGGTTTCACTCTCTTCTCTCCTATATAGATAGATGAATTTGGAACTCCAAATCAAACATGGTTTGTAGTAGCTCTTTAAAACTTAACAAAATAAAGGAGTTCTCCGTTTTTTCTCTATGGATTCTATCTTCATCAAGTAGCCCTAAGCAGAGACTGTGGTAAAGCACTTTCATTGAAAGGGGTTGCCAATCTTCTAAGAAATTATGAGTTTCCGAAATACGAGCAAATATATTTTCACAAAATCTTGATGATACTTGATCTTAGTCATCAGTACACAAATCCCACTTGGCTCAACAAATTTTGTTCTTCTAGGTTGAAGCGTTTGTTTACAGTAGCAGTTTTTATTTTGAGGTTTCACTCTGTTCTCTCCTATATAGATAGATGAATTTGGAACTCTAAATCCAACATGGTTTGTAGTAGCTCTTTGAAACATGACAAAATAAAGTAGTTCTCAGTTTTGTCTCTATGGTTTGTTTACTCTTCACGTAGCCCAAATCGGAGACTGGCGAAAAGCACTTTCATTGAAAGGGGTTGACAAACGTCCAAGAATCTATGAGTTTCCGAAATACTAGCAAATATTTTTTCGCCCAATCTTGATGATACTTGGTGGTAATAATCAGTACACAAATCCTACTTGGCTCACCAAATTTTTTTCTTTTAGTTTGAAGCATTCGTTTTCAGTAGCAGTTTTTATTTTTAGGATTCACTTTCTTCTCTCCTGTATAGATAGATTAATTTGGAACTCTAAATCCAACATGTTTTGTAGTAGCTCTTTGAAACTTGACAAAATAAAGTAGTTCTCAGTTTTGTCTCTATGGTTTGTTTCCTCTTCAATTAACCCTAATCAGTGACTGTCGAAAAGCACTTTCATTGAAAGGGTTTGGAAGCGTCCTAGAATCTACGAGTTTCCGAGATTCCAGCAAATATTTTTTCACCCAAGCTTGATTGTACTTGGTGGTAATGATCAGTACACAAATCCCACATGGCTCACCAAATTTTGTTCTTCTAGGTTGAAGCGTTCGTTTACAGTAGCAATTTTTATTTTGAGGTTTCACTCTCTTCTCTCCTATATAGATAGATTAATCTGGAACTCTAAATCCAACATGATTTGTAGTAGCTCTTTGAAACTTGACAATATAAAGTAATTCTCAGTTTTGTCTCTATGGTTTGTTTCCTCTTCAAGTAGCCCTAATCAGAGACTGGCGAAAAGCCCTTTCATTGAAAGGGGTTGGCAAGCGTCCAAGAATGTAAGAGTTTCCGAAATTCCAGCAAATATTTTTTCGCCCAATCTTCATGATTCTTGGTGGTAATAATCAGTACATAAATCCAACTTGGCTCACCAAATTTTGTTCTTCTAGGTTGAAGAGTTCGTTTACAGCAGCAGTTTTTATTTTACGTTTCACTGTCTTCTCTCCTATATGATAGATAAATTTGGAACTCTAAATCCAACATGGTTTGTAGTACCTCTTTGAAACTTGAAAAAATAAAGTACTTCCCAGTTTTTTCTCTATGGTTTGCTTCCTCTTCATGTAGCCCTATGCAGAGACTGTGGTAAAGCACTTTCATTGAAAGGCGTTGCCAAGCTTCAAACAAATTACGAGTTTCCGAAATACCAGCAATTATTTTTTCACCCAATCTTGAGGATACTTGGTGGTAATGATCAGTACACAAATCCCACTTGGCTCACCAATTTTGTTCTCCTAGGTTGAAGCGTTCGTTTACAGTAGCAGTTTGATTTTTAGGTTTCACTCTCTTCTCTCCTATATAAATAGATAAATTTGGAACTCTAAATCAAACATGGTTTGTAGTAGCTCTTTGAAACTTGAAAAAATAAAGTAGTTCTCAGTGTTGTCTCTATGGTTTGTTTCCTCTTCAAGTAGCCCTATGCAGAGACTGGCGAAAAGCACTTTCATTGAAAGGGGTTGGAAAGCATCCAAGAATCTACGAGTTTCCGAAATACCAGCAAACATTTTTTTGCCCAATCTTGATGATATTTGGTGGTAATGATCAGTATACAAATCCCACTTGGCTCACCAAATTTTTTTCTTCTAGGTTGAAGCGTTCGTTTACAGTAGCAGTTTTTATTTTTATTTTTCACTTTCTTCTCTCCTATATAGATAGATGAATTTGGAACTCTAAATCCAACATGGTTTGTAGTAGCTCTATGAAAATTGACAAAATAAAGTAGTTCTCAGTTTTGTCTTTATGGTTTGTTTCCTCTTCAAGTAGCCCTAAGCCAAGACTGGCGAAAAGCACTTTCATTGAAAGGGGTTGCCAATATTCCAAGCAATTACGAGTTTCCGAAATACCAGCAAATATCTTTTCACCTAATCTTGATGATACTTGGTGGTAATGATCAGTACTCAAATCCCACTTGGCTCATCAAATTTTGTGCTTCTATGATGAAGCGTTCGTTTACAGTAGCAGTTTATATTTTTAGGTTTCCCTCTGTTCTCTCCTGTATAGATAGATGAATTTGGAACCCCAAATCAAACATGGTTTGAAGTAGCTCTTTGAAACTTGACAAAATAAAGTAGTTCTCAGTTTTTTCTCTATGGATTCTATCTTCCTCATGTAGCCCTATGCAAAGACTGTAGAAAAACACTTTCATTGAAAGGGGTTTCCAAGCTTCCAAGAAATTATGGTTTCCGAAATACGAACAAATATTTTTTCACCCAATCGTGATGATACTTGATGGTAGTGATCAGTACACAAATCCCACTTGGCTCAAAATTTTGTTCTTCTAGGTTGAAGCGTTCATTTACAGTAGCAGTTTTTATTTTGAGGTTTCACTTTCTTCTCTCCTATATAGATAGATGAATTTGGAACTCTAAATTCAACATGGTTTGTAGTAGCTCTTTGAAACTTGACAAAATAAAGTAGTTCTCAGTTTTGTCTCAATGGTTTGTTTCCTCTTCAATTAGCCCTAATCAGAGACTGGAGAAAAGCACTTTCATTGAAAGGGGTTGGAAGCGTCCTAGAATCTACGAGTGTCCGAAATACCAGAAATATTTTTTCAAACAATATTGATCATACTTGGTGGTAATGATCAGTACACAAATCCCACTTGGCTCACCAAATTTTGTTCTTCTAGGTTGAAGAGTTCGTTTACAGTAGCAGTTTTTATTTTACGTTTCACTATCTTCTCTCCTATATAGATAGATAAATTTGGAACTCTAAATCCAACATGGTTTGTAGTACCTCTTTGAAACTTGAAAAAATAAAGTACTTCCCAGTTTTGTCTCTATGGTTTGCTTCCTCTTCAAGTAGCCCTATGCAGAGACTGTGGTAAAGCACTTTCATTGAAAGGCGTTGCCAAGCTTCAAACAAATTACGAGTTTCCGAAATACCAGCAATTATTTTTTCACCCAATCTTGAGGATACTTGGTGGTAATGATCAGTACACAAATCCCACTTGGCTCACCAATTTTGTTCTCCTAGGTTGAAGCGTTCGTTTACAGTAGCAGTTTGATTTTTAGGTTTCACTCTCTTCTCTCCTATATAAATAGATAAATTTGGAACTCTAAATCAAACATGGTTTGCAGTAGCTCTTTGAAACTTGACAAAATAAAGTAGTTCTCAGTTTTGTCTCTATGGTTTGTTTCCTCTTCAAGTAGCCCTATGCAGAGACTGGCGAAAAGCACTTTCATTGAAAGGGGTTGGAAAGCATCCAAGAATCTACGAGTTTCCGAAATACCAGCAAACATTTTTTCGCCCAATCTTGATGATATTTTGTGGTAATGATCATTATACAAATCCCACTTGGCTCACCAAATTTTTTTCTTCTAGGTTGAAGCGTTCGTTTACAGTAGCAGTTTTTATTTTTAGTTTTCACTTTCTTCTCTCCTATATAGATAGATGAATTTGGAACTCTAAATCCAACATGGTTTGTAGTAGCTCTATGAAAATTGACAAAATAAAGTAGTTCTCAGTTTTGTCTTTATGGTTTGTTTCCTCTTCAAGTAGCCCTAAGCCAAGACTGGTGAAAAGCACTTTCCTTGAAAGGGGTTGCCAATATTCCAAGAAATTACGAGTTTCCAAAATACCAGCAAGTATCTTTTAACCTAATCTTGATGATACTTGGTGGTAATGATCAGTACACAAATCCCTCTTGGCTCACCAAATTTTGTTCTTCCAGGTTGAAGAGTTCGTTTACAGTAGCAGTTTTTATTTTTAGGATTTACTTTCTTCTCTCCTATATAGGTAGATGAATCTGGAACTCTAAATCCAACATGGTTTGTAGTAGCACTTTGAAACTTGACAAAATAAAGTAGTTCTCAGTTTTGTCTCTATGGTTTGTTTCCTCTTCAATTAACCCTAATCAGAGACTGTCGAAAAGTACTTTCATTGAAATGGGTTTGAAGCGTCCTAGAATCTACGAGTTTTCGAAATACCAGTAATATTTTTTTCAACCAATCTTGATCATACTAGGTGGTAATGATCAGTACACAAATCCCCCTTGGCTCATCAAATTTTGTTCTTTTAGGTTGAAGCGTTCGTTTACAGTAGCAGTTTTATTTTCAGGTTTCACTCTGTTCTCTCCTGTATAGATAGACGAATTTGGAACTCTAAATCCAACATGGTGTGTAGTAGCTCTTTGATACTTGACAAAATAAAGCAGTTCTCAGTTTTGTCTCTATGGTTTGTTTTCTCTTCAAGTAGCCCTAAACAGAGATTGGCGAAAAGCATTTTCATTGAAAGGGATTGGTTAGCGTCAAAGAATCTACGAGTTTGCCAAATACCAGCAAATTTTTTGTCGCCCAGTTTGATGATAGTTGGTGGTAATGATCAGTACACAAATCCCACTTGGCTCACCAAATTTTGTCCTTCCAGGTTGAAGAGTTCGTTTACATTAGCAGTTTTTATTTTTAGGTTTCACTCTCTTCTCTCCTATATAGATAGATGAATTTGGAACTCCAAATCAAACATGGTTTGTAGTAGCTCTTTGAAACTTAACAAAATAAAGTAGTTCTCCGTTTTTTCTCTATGGATTCTATCTTCATCAAGTAGCCCTAAGCAGAGACTGTGGTAAAGCACTTTCATTGAAAGGGGTTGCCAATCTTCTAAGAAATTATGAGTTTCCGAAATACCAGCAAATATTTTTTCACCCAATCTTGATGAAACTTGGTGGTAATGATCAGTATACAAATCCCACTTGGCTCACCAAATTTTTTTCTTCTAGGTTGAAGCGTTCGTTTACAGTAGCAGTTTTTATTTTTAGTTTTCACTTTCTTCTCTCCTATATAGATAGATGAATTTGGAACTATAAATCCAACATGCTTTGTAGTAGCTCTTTGAAACTTGACAATATAAAGTAGTTCTCAGTTTTGTCTCTATGGTTTGGTAACTCTTCAAGTAGCCCTAATCAGAGACTAGTGAAAAGCACTTTCATTGAAAGGGGTTGGCAAGCGTCCAAGAATCTACGAGTTTCCGAAATACCAGCAAATATTTTTTCGCCCAATCTTGATGATACTTGCTGATAATGATCAGTACTCAAATCCCACTTGGCTCACCAAATTTTGTTCTTCTAGGTTGACGCGTTCGTTTACAGTTGCAGTTTATATTTTAGGTTTCACTCTCTTCTCTCCAATAAAGATAGATGAATTTGGAACACTAAATCCAACATGGTTTGTAGTAGCTCTTTCGAACTTGACAAAATAAAGTAGTTCTCAGTTTTGTCTCTATGGTTTGTTTCCTCTTAAAGTAGCCCTATGCACAGACTGTGGAAAAGCACTTTCATTGAGTGGGGTTGACAAGCTTCCAAGAAATTATGAGTTTCCGAAATACCAGCAAATATTTTTTCACCCAATTTGATGATACATGATGGTAGTGATCAGTAAACAAATCCCACTTGGCTCACCAAATTTTGTTCTTCTAGGTTGAAGCTTTCGTTTACAGTAGTAGTTTTTATTTTTAGGTTTCACTCTGTTCTCTCCTATATAGATAGATGAATTTGAATCTCTAAATACAACAGGGTTTGTAGTAGCTCTTTGAAACTTGACAAAATAAAGTAGTTCTCGGTTTTGTCTGTATGGTTTGTTTCCTCTTCAATTAGCCCTAATCAGAGACTGGCGAAAAGTACTTTCATTGAAAGGGGATGGAAGCCTCCTAGAATCTACGAGTTTCCCAAATACCAGCAAATATTTTTTCGTCCAATGTTGATGATACTTGGTGGTAATGATCAGTATAAAAATCCCCCTTGGCTCACCAAATTTTGTTCTTCTAGGTTGAAGCGTTCTTTTATAATAGCAGTTTTTATTTTTAGGTTTCACTCTCATCTCTCCAATATACATAGATGAATTTGGAACTCTAAATCCAAAATGTTTTGTAGTAGCTCTTTGAAACATGACAAAATAAATTAGTTCTCTGTTTTGTCTCCAAGGTTTGTTTCCTTTTCAAGGAGCCCTAGTCACAGAGTGTGGAAAAGCACTTTCATTGAAAGGGGTTGCCAAGCTTCCAAGAAATTACGAGTTTCCGAAATACCAGCAAATATTTTTTCTCGCAATCTTGATGATACTTGGTGGTAATGTTCAGTACACAAATCGCACTTGGCTCACCAAATTTTGTTCTTCTAGGTTGAAGCGTTCGTTTACAGAAGCAGTTTTTATTTTACGTTTCACTCTATTCTCACCTATATAGATAGATGAATTTGGAACTCTAAATTCAACATGGTTTGTAGTAGCTCTTTGAAACTTGACAAAATAAAGTAGTTCTCAATTTTGTATCTATGGTTTGTTTTCTCTTCAAGTAGCACTAATCAGAGACTGGCGAAAATCACTTTAATTAAAAGGGGTTGCCATGCTTCCAAGAAATTACGAGTTTCCGAAATACCAGCAAATATTTTTTCACCCAATCTTGATGATACTTGGTGGTAATGATCAGTACACAAATCCCACTTGGCTTACCGATTTTTGTTATTCTAGGTTGTAGCCTTCGTTTACAGTAGCAGTTTTTATTTTAGGTTTCACACTGTTCTTTCCTATATAGATAGATGAATTTGGAACTCTAAACCCAACATGGTTTGTAGTAGCTCTATGAAACTTGACAAAATAAAGTAGTTCTCAGTTTTGTCTCTGTGTTATGTTTTCTCTTAAACTAGCCCTGAGCAGAGACTGTTGGAAAGCACTTTCATTGAAAGGGGTTTGCAAGCGTCCAAGAATCTATGAGTTTCCGAAATACCAGCAAATATTTTTTAGCCCAATCTTGATGATACTTGGTGGTAATGATCAGTACAAAATTCCCACTTGGCTCACCAAATTTTGTTCTTCCAGGTTGAAGCGTTATTTACCGTAGCATTTTTTATTTTAAATTTCACTCTGTTCTCTCCTATACAGATCGATGAATTTGGAACTCTATATCCAACATGGTTTGTAGTAGCTCTTTGAAACTTGAATAATAAAGTAGTTCTCAGATTTGTCTCTAAGGTTTGTTTCCTCTTCAAGTAGCCCTAGGCACAGACTGTGGAAAAGCACTTTCATTGAAAGGGGTTGCCAAGCTTAAAAGAAATTACGAGTTTCCGAAATATCAGTAAATATTTTTTCACCCAATCTTGATGATACTTGGTGCTAATGATCAGTACACAAATCCCACTTGGCTCACCGAATTTTTTTCTTCTAGGTTGAAGCGTTCGTTTACAGTAGCAGTTTTTATTTTTAGGTTTCACTCTCTTCTCTCCTATATAAATAGATGAATTTGGAACTCTAAATCCAACATGGTTTGTAGTAGCTCTTTGAAACTTGACAAAATAAAGTAGTTCTCTGTTTTGTGTCTATGGTTTCTTTCCTCTTCAAGTAGCCCTAACCAGAGATTGTGGAAAAGCACTTTCATTGAAAGGGGTTGCCACGATTCCAAGAAATTATGAGTTTCCAAAATATCAGTAAATATTTTTTCACCCAATCTTGATGATACTTGGTGGTAATGATCAGTACACAAATAAAACTTGGCACACTAAATTTTGTTCTTCTAGGTTGAAGCGTTCGTTTAGAATACCAGTTTTTATTTTTAGGTTTCACTCTCTTCTCTCCTATATAAATAAATTAATTTGGAACTCTAAATCCAACATGGTTTGTAGTAGCTTTTGAAACTTGAGAAAATAAAGAAGTTCTCAGTTTTGTCTCTATGGTTTTTTTACTATTCATGTAGCTCTAATCAGAGACTGGCGAAAAGCACTTTCATTGAAAGTGGTTGGCAAGTGTCCAAAAATCTACGAGTTTCCGTAATACCAGCAAATATTTTTTCACCCCGTCTTGATGGTAATGATCAGTACACAAATCCCACTTGGCTCACCAAATGTTGTTCTTCTAAGTTGAAGCATACATTTACAGTAGCAGTTTTTATATTTTGGTTTCACTCTCTTCTCTCCTATATAGATAGATGAATTTGGAACTCTCAATCCAAGATGGTTTGTAGTAGCTCTTTGAAACTTGACAAAATAAAGTAGTTCTCAGTTTTGTATCTGTGGTTTGTTTCCTCTTCAAGTAGCCCTAATCAGAGACTGGCGAATCTTGATGATACTTGGTGGGAATAATCAGTACACAAATCCCACTTGGCTCACCAAATTTTGTGCTTCTAGGTTGAAGCGTTCGTTTACAGTAGCAGTTTTTATTTTTATTTTTCACTCTGTTCTCTCCTATATAGATTGATGAATTTGGAACTCTAAATCCAAGATGGTTTGTACTAGCTCTTTGAAAATTGACAAAATAAAGTAGTTCTCAGTTTTGTATCTATGGTTTGTTTCCTCCTCAAATAGCCCTAATCAGAGACTGGCGAATCTTGATGATACTTGGTGGGAATGATCAGTACACAAATCCCACTTGGCTCACCAAATTTTGTGCTTCTAGGTTGAAGCGCTCATTTACAGTATCAGTTTTTATTTTTAGGTTTCACTATGTTGTCTCCTATATAGATAGATGAATTTGGAACTCTACATCCAACATAGATTGCAGTAGCTCTTTGAAACTTGACAAAATAAAGTAGTTCTCATTTTTTTCTCTATGGTTTGTTTCCTCTTCATGTAGCCATAAGCCGAGAATGGCGAAAAGCCCTTTCATTGAAAGGGGTTGCCAAACTTCAAAAAATTACGTGTTTCCGAAATACCAGCAAATATTTTTCACCCAATCTTAATGATACTTGGTGGTAATGATCAGTACACAAATCCCTCTTGGCTCACCAAATTTTGTTCTTCTAGGTTGAAGCGTTCATTTGCAGTAGCAGTTTTTATTTTTAGGTTTCACTCTGTTCTGTCTTATACAGATAGAAGTATTTGGAACTCTAAATCCAACATGCTTTGTAGTAGCTGTTTGAAACTTGACAAAATAAAGTATTTCTCATTTTGTCTCTATGGTTTGATTCCTCTTCAAGTAGCCCTATGCAGAGACTGTCGAAAAGCTCTTTCATTGAAAGGTGTTGCCAAGCTTCCAAGAAATTACGAGTTTCCGAAATAACAGCAAATATTTTTTCACCCAAACTTGATAATACATGATGATAATGATCAGTACACAAATCCCACTGGCTCACCAAGTTTTGTTCTTCTAGGTTGAAGCGTTCGTTTACAGTAGCAGTTTTTATAGTTAGGTTTCACTCTGTTCTCTCATATACAGATATGTGAATGTGGAACTCTAAATCCAACATGGTTTGTAGTAGCTCTTTGTAACTTGACAAAATAAAGTAGTTCAGTTTTGTGTATATGGTTTGTTTCCTCTCCAAGTAGCCCTAAGCAGAGACTGGTGAAAAGCACTTTCATTGAAAGGGGTTCGAGGCTTTCAAGAAATTAGGATTTTCCGTAATACCAGCAAATATTTTTCTCCCCATCTTGATGATACTTGGTGGTAATGATCAGTACAGAAATCAAACTTGGCTCACAAAAATTTGTACTTCTAGGTTGAAGCGTTCGTTTACAGTAGTAATTTTTATTTTCACGTTTCCCTCTGTTCTCTCCTATATAGATAGAAGAATTTGGAACTCCAAATCCAACAAGGTTTGTAGTAGCTCTTTGAATCTTGACAAAATAAAGTAGTTCTCAGTTTTGTCTCTATGGATTCTATCTTCCTTAAGTAGCCCTAAGCAGCGATAGTGGAAAAGCACTTTCATAGAAAGGGGTTGCCAATCTTCCAAAAAATTACGAGTTTCCGAAATACCAGCAAATATTTTTTCACCCAATCTTGATGATACATGATGGTAATGATCAGTACACAAATTCCACTTGGCTCACCAAATTTTGTTCTTCTAATTTGAAGCGCTCGCTTACAGTAGCAGTTGTTATTTTTAGGTTTCACTCTGTTCTCTCCTATATAGATAGATGAACTGGGAACTCTAAATCCAAAATGGTTTGTAGTAGCTCTTTGAACTTGACAAAATAAAGTAGTTCTCAGTTTTGTATATATGGTTTGTTTCCTCTTCAAGTAGCCCTAACCAGAGAGTGTGGAAAAGCACTTTCATTGAAAAAGTTTGCCAATCTTCCCCGAAATTACGAATTTCCGGTATACCAGCAAATATTTTTTCACCCAATCTTGATGATACATGATGGTAATGATCAGTACACAAATCCCACTAGGCTCACCAAATTTTGTTCTTCTATGTTGAAGCGTTATTTACAGTAGCAGTTTTTCTTTTTAGGTTTCACTCTGTTCTCTCCTATACAGATAGATGAATTTGGAACACTAAAACCAACATGGTTTGTAGTATCTCTTTGAAACTTGACAAAATAAGGTAGTTCTCAGTTTTGTCTCTATGTTTTGTTTCCTCTTCAAGTAGCTCTATGCAGAGACTGTGGAAAAGCACTTTCATTGAAAGGGGTTGCCAAAGTTCCATGAAATTACGAGTTTCCCAAATACCAGCAAATATTTTTTAACCCAATCTTGATGATACTTGATGTTAGTGATCAGTACACAAATCCCACTAAGCTCACCAAAGCTTGTTCTTCTAGGTTGAAGCGTTCATTTAGTAGCAGTTTTTATTTTTAGTTTTCACTCTCTTCTCTCCTATATAGATAGATGAATTTGGAACTCTAAATACAACATGGTTTGTAGAAGCTCTTTGAAACTTGACAAAATAAAGTACTTCTCAGTTTTGTCTCTATGGTTTGTTTCCTCTTCAAGTAGCCCTATTTAGAGACTGGAGAAAAGCACTTTCATTTTAAGTGGTTGCAAACCTTCCAAGAATTTACGAGTTTCCGAAACAAGCAAATATTTTTTCACCCAGTCTTGATGATACTGGGTGGTAATGATCAGTTTAAAAATGCCACTTGGCTCACCAAATTTTGGTCTTCTAGGTTGAAGCGTTCGTTTACAGTAGCAGTTTTTATTTTTAGGTTTCACTCTCCTCTCTCCTATATAGATAGATGAATTTGGAACTCTATATCCAACATGGTTTGTAGTAGCTCTTTGAAACTTGACAAAATAAAGTAGTTCTCAGTTTTGTATCTATATTTTTTTTTTCTTCAAATAGCCCTATCCAGAAACTGTGGAAAAGCAGTTTCATTGAAAGGGGTTTCCAAGCTTCCAAGAAATTACGAGTTTCCGAAATACCAGCAAATATTTTTTCACCCAATCTTGATAATACTTTTAGGTGATGATCAGTACACAAATCCCACTTGGCTCATCAAAATTTGTTCTTCTGGGTTGAAGCATTCATTTACAGAAGCAGTTTTTATTTTTAGGTTTCACTCTCTTCTCTCCTATATAAATAGATGAATTTCAAACTCTAAATCCAACATGGTTTGTAGTAACTCTTTGAAACGTGACAAATATAGTAGTTCTCAGTTTTGTCTCTATGGTTTGTTTCCTCTTCAAGCAGCCCTATGCAGAGACTGTGGAAAAGCACTTTCATTGAAAGGGGTTGCCAAGCGTCCAAGAATCCAAGATTTTTCGAAATAACAGCAAATATTTTTTACCCAATCTTGATGATACTTGGTGGTAATGATCAGTATACTAATCCCACTTGGCTCACCAAATTTTGTTTTTCTAGGTTGAAGCGTTCGTTTACACTAGCAGTTTTTATAGTTAGGTTTCACTCTGTTCTCTCCTCTACAGATAGGTGAAGGTGGAACACTAAATCCAACATGGTTTGCAGTAGCTCTTTGAAACTTGACAAAATAAAGTAGTTCTCAGTTTTGTCTCTATGGTTTGTTTCCTCTTCAAGTAGCCCTATTAAGAGAATGGCGAAAAGCACTTTCATTGAAAGGGGTTTCCAGGCTTCCAAGAAATTATGAGTTTCGGAAATACCAGCAAATATTTTTTCACCCAATCTTGATGATACTTGGTGGTAATCATCAGTACACAAATCTCACTTGGCTCACCAAATTTTGTGCTTCTAGGTTGAAGCGTTCGTTTACAGGAGCAGTTTAAATTTTAAGTTTCACTCTGTTCTCTCCTATATAGATAGATGAATTTGGAATCTAAATCCAACATGGTTTTAGAAGCTCTTTGAAACTTGACAAAATAAAGTCGTTCTCAGTTTTGTCTCTGTGGTTTTTTTCCTCTTCAAGTAGCCCTGTGCAGAAACTTTGGAAAAGCACTTTAATTTAAAGGGGTTGTCAAGCTTCCAATAAATTACCAGTTTCCGAAATTCCAGCAAATATTTTTACACCCAATCTTGATGATACTTGGTGGTAATGATCAGTACGCAAATCCCACTTGGCTCCCAAATTTTGCTCTTCTATGTTGAAGCGTTCGTTTATAGTAGCAGTTTTTATATTTAGATTTCACTCTGTTCTCTCCTATATGGATAGACGAATTTGGAACTCTAAATCCAACATGGTTGGTATAAGCTCTTTGAATCTTGACAAAATAAAGTAGTTCTCAGTTTTGTCTCAATGGTTTATTTACTCTTCAAGTAGACCTAATCAGAGACTGGCGAAAAGCACTTTCATTGAAAGGGTTTGCCAAGCGTCCAAGAATCTACGAGTTTCCGAAATACCAGCAAATAGTTTTTCACCCAATCTTGATGATACTAGGTGGTAATCATCAGTACACAAATCCCACTTCGCTCACCAAATTTTGTTCTTCTAGGTTGAAGTGTTCAATTACAGTAGTAGTTTTTATTTTTAGGTTTCAATCTGTTGTCTCCTATATAGATAGATGAATTTGGAACTCTAAATCCAACATGGTTTGTAGTAGCTCTTTGAAACTTGACAAAATAAAGTAGTTCTCAGTTTTGTCTCTATGGTTTCTTTCCTCTTCACGTAGCCCTAAGCAGAGACTGTGGATAAGCACTTTCATTTATAGGGGTTGCCAAGCTTCCAAGAATCTACGAGTTTCCGAAATACCAGCAAATATTTTTTTACCCAATCTTGATGATACTTGGTGAAATGATCAGTACACAAATCCCACTTGGCCATCAAATTTTGTTCTTCTAGATTGAAGCGTTCTTTTACAGTAGCAGTTTTTATTTTTAGGTTTCACTCTGTTATCTCCAAAAAAGATAGACGAATTTGGAACTCTAATTCCAACATGGTTTGTAGTAGCTCTTTGTAAAATGACAAAATAAAGTTGTTCTCAGTTTTGTCTCTATGGTTTGTTTCCTCTTCAATTTGCCCTATGCAGAGACTGTGGAAAAGCAGTTTAATTGAAAGGGGTTGCCAAGCTTCCAAGAAATTACTATTTTCGGAAATACCAGCAAATATTTTTTCACCCAATCTTGATGATACTTGGTGGTAATGATCAGTACTAAATCCCAGTTGGCTCACTAAATTTTGTTCTTCTAGGTTGAAGCGTTCCTTTACAGTAGCAGTTTTTATATTTAGGTTTCACTTTGTTCTCTCCTATATAGGCAGACGAATTTGCAACTCTAAATCCAACACGGTTTGTAGTAGCTCTTTGAAACTGGACAAAATAAAGTAGTTCTCAGTTTTGTCTCTATGGTTTGTTTCCTCTTCATGTAGCCCTATGCACAGACTGTCGAAAAGCACTTACATTGAAAGGGGTTGCCAAGCTTCCAAGAAATTACGAATTTCCGAAATACAAGCAAATATTTTTTCACCGAATCTTGATGATACTTAGTGGTAATGATCAGTACACAAATCCCACTTGGCTCACCAAACTTTGTCGTTCTAGGTTGAAGCGTTCGTTTACAGTAGCAGTTTAAATTTTTAGGTTTCACTCTGTTCTCTCCTATATAGATAGATGAATTTGGAATCTAAATCCAACATTGTTTTAGACGCTCTTTGAAACTTGACAAAATAAAGTCGTTCTCAGTTTTGCCTCTGAGGTTTGGTTCCTCTTCAAGTAGCCCTGTGCAGAGACTGTGGAAAATACTTTAATTTAAAGGGGTTGCCAAGCTTCCAATAAATTACCAGTTTCTGAAATTCCAGCAAATACTTTTACACCCAATCTTGATGATACTTGGTGGTAATGATCAGTACGCAAATCCCACTTGGCTCCCAAATTTTGTTCTTCTATGTTGAAGTGTTCGTTTACAGTAGCAGTTTTTATTTTTAGATTTCACTCTGTTCTCTCCTATATAGATAGACGAATTTGGAACTCTAAATCCAACATGGTTTGTAGTAGCTCTTTGAAACTTGACAAAATAAAGTAGTTCTCAGTTTTGTCTCTATGATTTCTTTCCTCTTCCCATAGCCCTAAGCAGAGACTGTGGATAAGCACTTTCATTTATAGGGGTTGCCAAGCTTCCAAGAAATTACGTGTTTCCGAAATACCAGCAAATATTTTTTTACCCAATCTTGATGATACTTGGTGGTAATGATCAGTACACAAATCCCACTTGGCCATCAAATTTTGTTCTTCTAGATTGAAGCGTTCGTTTACAGTAGCAGTTTTTATTTTTAGGTTTCAATCTGTTCTCTCCTATATATATAGACGAATTTGGAACTCTAAATCCAACATGGTTTGTAGGAGCTCTTTGTAAAATGACAAAATAAAATAGTTCTCAGTTTTGTCTCTATGGTTTGTTTCCTCTTCAATTAGCCCTATGCAGAGACTGTGGAAAAGCACTTTCATTGAAAGGGGTTTCCAAGCGTCCAAAAAACGACGATTTTCCGAAATACCAGCAAATATTTTACACCCAAACTTGATGATACTTTTAGGTGAAGATCAGTACACAAATCCCACTTGGCTCACCAACTTTTGTTCTTCTAGGTTGAAGCGTTATTTACAGTACCAGTTTTTATTTTTAGGTTTCACTCTCTTATCTCCTATATAGATAGATGAATTTGAAACTCTAAATCCAACATGGTTTGTAGTAGCTCTTTGAAACGTGACAAAATAAAGGAGTTCTCAGTTTTGTCTCTATGGTTTGTTTCCTCTTCAAGTAGCCCTAATCAGAGACTGGCGAAAAGCACTTTCATTGAAAGGGGTTTGCAAGCGTCCTAGAATCTACGATTTTCGAAATACCAGCAAATATTTTTTCGCCGAATCTTGATGATACTTGGTGGTAATGATCAGTATAAAAATCCCACTTGGCTCACCAAATTTTGCTCTTCTTGGTTGAAGCGTTATTTACAGGATCAGTGTTTATTTTCAGGTTTCACTCTGTTCTCTCCTCTACTGATAGATGAATTTGGAACTCTAAATACAACATGGTTTGTAGAGGCTCTTTGAAACTTGACAAAATATAGTAGTTCTCAGTTTTGTCTCTATGGTTTGTTTCCTCGTCAAGTAGCCCTAAGCAGAGAATGTGGAAAAGCCCTTTCATTGAAAGTGGTTGCCAAACTTCAATGAAAATACGAGTTTCCGAAATACCAGCAAATATTTTTTCAGCCAAACTTTATGGTACTTGGTGGTAATGATCAGTACACAAATCCCACTTGGCTCACCAAATTTTGTTCTTCTATTTTGAAGCATTGCTTTACAGTAGCAGTTTTTATTTTTAGGTTTCACTTTGTTGTCTTCTATATAGATAGATGAATTTGGAACTCTAAATCCAACATGGTTTGTGGTAGCTCTTTGGAACTTTACAAAATAAAGTAGATCTCAGTTTTGTCTCAATGGTTTGTTTCCTCTTCAAGTAGCCCTAATCAGAGACTGGCGAAAAGCACTTTCATTGAAAGGGGATGGCAAGCGTCCTAGAATCTACGATTTCTGAAATACCAGCAAATATTTTTTCACACAATCTTGATGATACTTGGTGGTAATGATCAGTATACAAATCCTACTTGGCTCACCAAATTTTGTTCTTCTAGGATGAAGCGTTTGTTTAGATTAGCAGTTTTTATTTTTAGGTTTCAATCTGTTCCTTCCTATATAGATAGATGAATTTGGAACTCTAAATACAACATGGTTTGTAGTAGCTCTTTGAAACTTGACAAAATAAAGTAGTTCTCAGTTTTGTCTCTATTGTTTGTTTCCTGGTCAAATAGCCCTAAGCTGAGAATGTGGAAAAGCACTTTAATTGAAAGGGGTTGCCAAGCTTCCAAGCAATTACGAGTTTCCGAAATACCGCCAAATATTTTTTCACCCAATCTTGATGATACTTGGTGCTAATGATCAGTACACAAATCCCAATTGTCTCACCAAATTTTGTTCTTCTAGTTTGAAGCGTTTGTTTACAGTAGCAGTTTTTATTTATAGGTTTCACTCTGTTCTCTCCTATATAGATAGATGAATTGGGAACAAAATCCAACGTGGCTTGTAGTAGCTCTTTGAAACTTGACAAGATACTGTAGTTCTCAGTTTTGTCTCTATGGTTTGTTTCCTCTTCAAGTAGCCCTTCGCAGAGACTGTGGAAAAGCACTTTCATTGAAAGGGGTTGCCACGCTTCCAAGAAATTACGAGATTTCGAAATACCAGCAAATATTTTTTAACCCAAACTTGATGATACTTGGTGGTAATGATCAGTTCACAAATCCCACTTGGCTCACCAAATATTGTTCTTCTAGGTTGAAGCGTTATTTTGAGTAGCAGTTTTTATTTTTAGGTTTCACTCTGTTCTCTTCTATATAGATAAATGAATTTGGATCTCTAAATCCAACATGGTTTGTAGTAGCTCTTTGAAACTTGACAAAATAAAGTAGTTCTCAGTTTTGTCTCTGGATTTTTCCTCTTCAAGTAGCCCTAGGCACAGACTGTGGAAAAGCACTTTCGTTGAAAAGGTTTGCCATGCTTCCAAGAAATTACGAGTTTCCGAAATACCAGCAAATATTTTTTCGACCAATCTTGAAGATACTTGGTGGTAATGATCAGTACAAAAGTTCCACTTGGCTAACCAAATTTTGTTCTCCTAGGATTAAGAGTTCGTTTACAGTAGCAGTTTATATTTTTAGTTTTCACTCTCTTCTCTCCTATATAGATAGATGAATTTGGAATTCTAAATCCAACATGGTTTGCAGTAGCTCTTTGAAACTTGACAAAATGAAGTAGGTCTCAGTTTTTCTCTATGGTTTTTTTCCTCCTCAAGTAGCCCTAAGCAGAGAATGTGGAAAAGCACTTTAATTGAAAGGGGTTGCCAAGCTTCCAAGCAATTACGAGTTTCCGAAATACCGGCAAATATTTTTTCACCCAATCTTGATGATACTTGGTGGTAATGATCAGTACACAAATCCCAATTGTCTCACCAAATTTTGTTCTTCTAGTTTGAAGCGTTTGTTTACAGTAGCAGTTTTTATTTATAGGTTTCACTCTGTTCTCTCCTATATAGATAGATGAATTGGGAACAAAATCCAAAGTGGCTTGTAGTAGCTCTTTGAAACTTGACAAAATACTGTAGTTCTCAGTTTTGTCTCTATGGTTTGTTTCCTCTTCAAGTAGCCCTTCGCAGAGACTGTGGAAAAGCACTTTCATTGAAAGGGGTTGCCACGCTTCCAAGAAATTACGAGATTCCGAAATACCAGCAAATATTTTTTAACCCAAACTTGATGATACTTGGTGGTAATGATCAGTTCACAAATCCCACTTGGCTCACCAAATATTGTTCTTCTAGGTTGAAGCGTTATTTTGAGTAGCAGTTTTATTTTTAGGTTTCACTCTGTTCTCTCCTATACAGATAGATGAATTTGGAACACTAAATCCAACATGGTTTGTAGTATCTCTTTGAAACTTTCCAAAATAAAGTAGTTCTCACTTTTCTCTCTATGTTTTGTTTCCTCTTCAAATAGCTCTATGCAGAGGCATTGGAAAAGCAATTTCATTGAAAGGGGTTGCCAACCTTCCAAAAAATTACGAGTTTCCGAAATACCACCAAATATTTTTTCACCCAATATTGATGATACTTGGAGGTAATGATTAGTACACAAATCCCACTAGGCTCAAGAAATTTTGTTCTTCTAGGTTGAAGCGCTCGTTTACAGTAGCAGTTTTTATTTTTAGTTTTCACTCTGTCCTCTCCATATAGATAGATGAATTTGGTACTGTAAATCCAACATGGTTTGTAGTAGCTCTTTGAAACTTGAGAAAATGAAGTAGTTCTCAGTTTTGTCTCTATGGTGTGTTTTCTCTTCAAGTAGCCCTAAGCAGTGACTGTGAAAAGCACTTTCATTGAAAGGGGTTACCAAGTTTCCAAAAATTGCGAGTTTTCGAAATACCAGCAAATATTTTTTCACCCAATCTTGTTGATACATGGTGGTAATGATCAGAACACAAATCCCACTTGGCTCACCAAATTTTGCTCTTCTAGGTTAAAGCGTTATTTACAGTAGCAGCTTTTATTTTTAGGTTTCATTCTGTTTTCTCCTATATAGATAGATGAATTTGGAACTCTAAATCCAACAGGGTTTGTAGTAGCTCTTTGAAACTTGACAAAAATAAAGTAG
>NW_027516526.1:0-25253 GCF_048772815.1 Callospermophilus lateralis | reverse complement strand
TACCAGCAAATATTTTTTAGCCCAATCTTGATGATACTTGGTGGTAATGATCAGTACAAAATTCCCACTTGGCTCACCAAATTTTGTTCTTCCAGGTTGAAGCGTTATTTACCGTAGCATTTTTTATTTTAAATTTCACTCTGTTCTCTCCTATACAGATCGATGAATTTGGAACTCTATATCCAACATGGTTTGTAGTAGCTCTTTGAAACTTGAATAATAAAGTAGTTCTCAGATTGGTCTCTAAGGTTTGTTTCCTCTTCAAGTAGCCCTAGGCACAGACTGTGGAAAAGCACTTTCATTGAAAGGGGTTGCCAAGCTTAAAAGAAATTACGAGTTTCCGAAATATCAGTAAATATTTTTTCACCCAATCTTGATGATACTTGGTGCTAATGATCAGTACACAAATCCCACTTGGCTCACCGAATTTTTTTCTTCTAGGTTGAAGCGTTCGTTTACAGTAGCAGTTTTTATTTTTAGGTTTCACTCTCTTCTCTCCTATATAAATAGATGAATTTGGAACTCTAAATCCAACATGGTTTGTAGTAGCTCTTTTAAACTTGACAAAATAAAGTAGTTCTCTGTTTTGTGTCTATGGTTTCTTTCCTCTTCAAGTAGCCCTAACCAGAGATTGTGGAAAAGCACTTTCATTGAAAGGGGTTGCCACGATTCCAAGAAATTATGAGTTTCCAAAATATCAGTAAATATTTTTTCACCCAATCTTGATGATACTTGGTGGTAATGATCAGTACACAAATAAAACTTGGCACACTAAATTTTGTTCTTCTAGGTTGAAGCGTTCGTTTAGAATACCAGTTTTTATTTTTAGGTTTCACTCTCTTCTCTCCTATATAAATAAATTAATTTGGAACTCTAAATCCAACATGGTTTGTAGTAGCTTTTGAAACTTGAGAAAATAAAGAAGTTCTCAGTTTTGTCTCTATGGTTTTTTTACTATTCATGTAGCTCTAATCAGAGACTGGCGAAAAGCACTTTCATTGAAAGGGGTTGGCAAGTGTCCAAAAATCTACGAGTTTCCGTAATACCAGCAAATATTTTTTCACCCCGTCTTGATGGTAATGATCAGTACACAAATCCCACTTGGCTCACCAAATGTTGTTCTTCTAAGTTGAAGCATACATTTACAGTAGCAGTTTTTATATTTTGGTTTCACTCTCTTCTCTCCTATATAGATAGATGAATTTGGAACTCTAAATCCAAGATGGTTTGTAGTAGCTCTTTGAAACTTGACAAAATAAAGTAGTTCTCAGTTTTGTATCTGTGGTTTGTTTCCTCTTCAAGTAGCCCTAATCAGAGACTGGCGAATCTTGATGATACTTGGTGGGAATAATCAGTACACAAATCCCACTTGGCTCACCAAATTTTGTGCTTCTAGGTTGAAGCGTTCGTTTACAGTAGCAGTTTTTATTTTTATTTTTCACTCTGTTCTCTCCTATATAGATTGATGAATTTGGAACTCTAAATCCAAGATGGTTTGTACTAGCTCTTTGAAAATTGACAAAATAAAGTAGTTCTCAGTTTTGTATCTATGGTTTGTTTCCTCCTCAAATAGCCCTAATCAGAGACTGGCGAATCTTGATGATACTTGGTGGGAATGATCAGTACACAAATCCCACTTGGCTCACCAAATTTTGTGCTTCTAGGTTGAAGCGCTCATTTACAGTATCAGTTTTTATTTTTAGGTTTCACTATGTTGTCTCCTATATAGATAGATGAATTTGGAACTCTAAATCCAACATAGATTGCAGTAGCTCTTTGAAACTTGACAAAATAAAGTAGTTCTCATTTTTTTCTCTATGGTTTGTTTCCTCTTCATGTAGCCATAAGCCGAGAATGGCGAAAAGCCCTTTCATTGAAAGGGGTTGCCAAACTTCAAAAAATTACGTGTTTCCGAAATACCAGCAAATATTTTTCACCCAATCTTAATGATACTTGGTGGTAATGATCAGTACACAAATCCCTCTTGGCTCACCAAATTTTGTTCTTCTAGGTTGAAGCGTTCATTTGCAGTAGCAGTTTTTATTTTTAGGTTTCACTCTGTTCTGTCTTATACAGATAGAAGTATTTGGAACTCTAAATCCAACATGCTTTGTATTAGCTGTTTGAAACTTGACAAAATAAAGTATTTCTCATTTTGTCTCTATGGTTTGATTCCTCTTCAAGTAGCCCTATGCAGAGACTGTCGAAAAGCTCTTTCATTGAAAGGTGTTGCCAAGCTTCCAAGAAATTACGAGTTTCCGAAATAACAGCAAATATTTTTTCACCCAAACTTGATAATACATGATGATAATGATCAGTACACAAATCCCACTGGCTCACCAAGTTTTGTTCTTCTAGGTTGAAGCGTTCGTTTACAGTAGCAGTTTTTATAGTTAGGTTTCACTCTGTTCTCTCATATACAGATATGTGAATGTGGAACTCTAAATCCAACATGGTTTGTAGTAGCTCTTTGTAACTTGACAAAATAAAGTAGTTCAGTTTTGTGTATATGGTTTGTTTCCTCTCCAAGTAGCCCTAAGCAGAGACTGGTGAAAAGCACTTTCATTGAAAGGGGTTCGAGGCTTTCAAGAAATTAGGATTTTCCGTAATACCAGCAAATATTTTTCTCCCCATCTTGATGATACTTGGTGGTAATGATCAGTACAGAAATCAAACTTGGCTCACAAAAATTTGTACTTCTAGGTTGAAGCGTTCGTTTACAGTAGTAATTTTTATTTTCACGTTTCCCTCTGTTCTCTCCTATATAGATAGAAGAATTTGGAACTCCAAATCCAACAAGGTTTGTAGTAGCTCTTTGAATCTTGACAAAATAAAGTAGTTCTCAGTTTTGTCTCTATGGATTCTATCTTCCTTAAGTAGCCCTAAGCAGCGATAGTGGAAAAGCACTTTCATAGAAAGGGGTTGCCAATCTTCCAAAAAATTACGAGTTTCCGAAATACCAGCAAATATTTTTTCACCCAATCTTGATGATACATGATGGTAATGATCAGTACACAAATTCCACTTGGCTCACCAAATTTTGTTCTTCTAATTTGAAGAGCTCGCTTACAGTAGCAGTTGTTATTTTTAGGTTTCACTCTGTTCTCTCCTATATAGATAGATGAACTGGGAACTCTAAATCCAAAATGGTTTGTAGTAGCTCTTTGAACTTGACAAAATAAAGCAGTTCTCAGTTTTGTATATATGGTTTGTTTCCTCTTCAAGTAGCCCTAACCAGAGAGTGTGGAAAAGCACTTTCATTGAAAAAGTTTGCCAATCTTCCCCGAAATTACGAATTTCCGGTATACCAGCAAATATTTTTTCACCCAATCTTGATGATACATGATGGTAATGATCAGTACACAAATCCCACTAGGCTCACCAAATTTTGTTCTTCTATGTTGAAGCGTTATTTACAGTAGCAGTTTTTCTTTTTAGGTTTCACTCTGTTCTCTCCTATACAGATAGATGAATTTGGAACACTAAAACCAACATGGTTTGTAGTATCTCTTTGAAACTTGACAAAATAAGGTAGTTCTCAGTTTTGTCTCTATGTTTTGTTTCCTCTTCAAGTAGCTCTATGCAGAGACTGTGGAAAAGCACTTTCATTGAAAGGGGTTGCCAAACTTCCATGAAATTACGAGTTTCCCAAATACCAGCAAATATTTTTTAACCCAATCTTGATGATACTTGATGTTAGTGATCAGTACACAAATCCCACTAAGCTCACCAAAGCTTGTTCTTCTAGGTTGAAGCATTCATTTAGTAGCAGTTTTTATTTTTAGTTTTCACTCTCTTCTCTGCTATATAGATAGATGAATTTGGAACTCTAAATACAACATGGTTTGTAGAAGCTCTTTGAAACTTGACAAAATAAAGTACTTCTCAGTTTTGTCTCTATGGTTTGTTTCCTCTTCAAGTAGCCCTATTTAGAGACTGGAGAAAAGCACTTTCATTTTAAGTGGTTGCAAACCTTCCAAGAATTTACGAGTTTCCGAAACAAGCAAATATTTTTTCACCCAGTCTTGATGATACTGGGTGGTAATGATCAGTTTAAAAATGCCACTTGGCTCACCAAATTTTGGTCTTCTAGGTTGAAGCGTTCGTTTACAGTAGCAGTTTTTATTTTTAGGTTTCACTCTCCTCTCTCCTATATAGATAGATGAATTTGGAACTCTATATCCAACATGGTTTGTAGTAGCTCTTTGAAACTTGACAAAATAAAGTAGTTCTCAGTTTTGTATCTATATTTCTTTTTTCTTCAAATAGCCCTATCCAGAAACTGTGGAAAAGCAGTTTCATTGAAAGGGGTTTCCAAGCTTCCAAGAAATTACGAGTTTCCGAAATAGCAGCAAATATTTTTTCACCCAATCTTGATAATACTTTTAGGTGATGATCAGTACACAAATCCCACTTGGCTCATCAAAATTTGTTCTTCTGGGTTGAAGCATTCATTTACAGAAGCAGTTTTTATTTTTAGGTTTCACTCTCTTCTCTCCTATATAAATAGATGATTTACAAACTCTAAATCCAACATGGTTTGTAGTAACTCTTTGAAACGTGACAAATATAGTAGTTCTCAGTTTTGTCTCTATGGTTTGTTTCCTCTTCAAGCAGCCCTAAGCAGAGACTGTGGAAAAGCACTTTCATTGAAAGGGGTTGCCAAGCGTCCAAGAATCCAAGATTTTTCGAAATAACAGCAAATATTTTTTACCCAATCTTGATGATACTTGGTGGTAATGATCAGTATACTAATCCCACTTTCCTCACCAAATTTTGTTTTTCTAGGTTGAAGCGTTCGTTTACACTAGCAGTTTTTATAGTTAGGTTTCACTCTGTTCTCTCCTCTACAGATAGGTGAAGGTGGAACACTAAATCCAACATGGTTTGCAGTAGCTCTTTGAAACTTGACAAAATAAAGTAGTTCTCAGTTTTGTCTCTATGGTTTGTTTCCTCTTCAAGTAGCCCTATGAAGAGAATGGCGAAAAGCACTTTCATTGAAAGGGGTTTCCAGGCTTCCAAGAAATTATGAGTTTCCGAAATACCAGCAAATATTTTTTCACCCAATCTTGATGATACTTGGTGGTAATCATCAGTACACAAATCTCACTTGGCTCACCAAATTTTGTGCTTCTAGGTTGAAGCGTTCGTTTACAGGAGCAGTTTAAATTTTAAGTTTCACTCTGTTCTCTCCTATATAGATAGATGAATTTGGAATCTAAATCCAACATGGTTTTAGAAGCTCTTTGAAACTTGACAAAATAAAGTCGTTCTCAGTTTTGTCTCTGTGGTTTTTTTCCTCTTCAAGTAGCCCTGTGCAGAAACTTTGGAAAAGCACTTTAATTTAAAGGGGTTGTCAAGCTTCCAATAAATTACCAGTTTCCGAAATTCCAGCAAATATTTTTACACCCAATCTTGATGATACTTGGTGGTAATGATCAGTACGCAAATCCCACTTGGCTCCCAAATTTTGCTCTTCTATGTTGAAGCGTTCGTTTATAGTAGCAGTTTTTATATTTAGATTTCACTCTGTTCTCTCCTATATGGATAGACGAATTTGGAACTCTAAATCCAACATGGTTGGTATAAGCTCTTTGAATCTTGACAAAATAAAGTAGTTCTCAGTTTTGTCTCAATGGTTTATTTACTCTTCAAGTAGACCTAATCAGAGACTGGCGAAAAGCACTTTCATTGAAAGGGTTTGCCAAGCGTCCAAGAATCTACGAGTTTCCGAAATACCAGCAAATATTTTTTCACCCAATCTTGATGATACTAGGTGGTAATCATCAGTACACAAATCCCACTTCGCTCACCAAATTTTGTTCTTCTAGGTTGAAGTGTTCGATTACAGTAGTAGTTTTTATTTTTAGGTTTCAATCTGTTGTCTCCTATATAGATAGATGAATTTGGAACTCTAAATCCAACATGGTTTGTAGTAGCTCTTTGAAACTTGACAAAATAAAGTAGTTCTCAGTTTTGTCTCTATGGTTTCTTTCCTCTTCACGTAGCCCTAAGCAGAGACTGTGTATAAGCACTTTCATTTATAGGGGTTGCCAAGCTTCCAAGAATCTACGAGTTTCCGAAATACCAGCAAATATTTTTTTACCCAATCTTGATGATACTTGGTGAAATGATCAGTACACAAATCCCACTTGGCCATCAAATTTTGTTCTTCTAGATTGAAGCGTTCTTTTACAGTAGCAGTTTTTATTTTTAGGTTTCACTCTGTTATCTCCAAAAAAGATAGACGAATTTGGAACTCTAATTCCAGCATGGTTTGTAGTAGCTCTTTGTAAAATGACAAAATAAAGTTGTTCTCAGTTTTGTCTCTATGGTTTGTTTCCTCTTCAATTTGCCCTATGCAGAGACTGTGGAAAAGCAGTTTAATTGAAAGGGGTTGCCAAGCTTCCAAGAAATTACTATTTTTGGAAATACCAGCAAATATTTTTTACCCAATCTTGATGATACTTGGTGGTAATGATCAGTACTAAATCCCAGTTGGCTCACTAAATTTTGTTCTTCTAGGTTGAAGCGTTCCTTTACAGTAGCAGTTTTTATATTTAGGTTTCACTTTGTTCTCTCCTATATAGGCAGACGAATTTGCAACTCTAAATCCAACATGGTTTGTAGTAGCTCTTTGAAACTTGACAAAATAAAGTAGTTCTCAGTTTTGTCTCTATGGTTTGTTTCCTCTTCATGTAGCCCTATGCACAGACTGTCGAAAAGCACTTACATTGAAAGGGGTTGCCAAGCTTCCAAGAAATTACGAATTTCCGAAATACAAGCAAATATTTTTTCACCGAATCTTGATGATACTTAGTGGTAATGATCAGTACACAAATCCCACTTGGCTCACCAAACTTTGTCGTTCTAGGTTGAAGCGTTCGTTTACAGTAGCAGTTTAAATTTTTAGGTTTCACTCTGTTCTCTCCTATATAGATAGATGAATTTGGAATCTAAATCCAACATTGTTTTAGACGCTCTTTGAAACTTGACAAAATAAAGTCGTTCTCAGTTTTGCCTCTGAGGTTTGGTTCCTCTTCAAGTAGCCCTGTGCAGAGACTGTGGAAAATACTTTAATTTAAAGGGGTTGCCAAGCTTCCAATAAATTACCAGTTTCTGAAATTCCAGCAAATACTTTTACACCCAATCTTGATGATACTTGGTGGTAATGATCAGTACGCAAATCCCACTTGGCTCCCAAATTTTGTTCTTCTATGTTGAAGTGTTCGTTTACAGTAGCAGTTTTTATTTTTAGATTTCACTCTGTTCTCTCCTATATAGATAGACGAATTTGGAACTCTAAATCCAACATGGTTTGTAGTAGCTCTTTGAAACTTGACAAAATAAAGTAGTTCTCAGTTTTGTCTCTATGGTTTCTTTCCTCTTCCCGTAGCCCTAAGCAGAGACTGTGGATAAGCACTTTCATTTATAGGGGTTGCCAAGCTTCCAAGAAATTACGAGTTTCCGAAATACCAGCAAATATTTTTTTACGCAATCTTGATGATACTTGGTGGTAATGATCAGTACACAAATCCCACTTGGCCATCAAATTTTGTTCTTCTAGATTGAAGCGTTCGTTTACAGTAGCAGTTTTTATTTTTAGGTTTCAATCTGTTCTCTCCTATATATATAGACGAATTTGGAACTCTAAATCCAACATGGTTTGTAGGAGCTCTTTGTAAAATGACAAAATAAAATAGTTCTCAGTTTTGTCTCTATGGTTTGTTTCCTCTTCAATTAGCCCTATGCAGAGACTGTGGAAAAGCACTTTCATTGAAAGGGGTTTCCAAGCGTCCAAAAAACGACGATTTTCCGAAATACCAGCAAATATTTTACACCCAAACTTGATGATACTTTTAGGTGAAGATCAGTACACAAATCCCACTTGGCTCACCAACTTTTGTTCTTCTAGGTTGAAGCGTTATTTACAGTACCAGTTTTTATTTTTAGGTTTCACTCTCTTATCTCCTATATAGATAGATGAATTTGAAACTCTAAATCCAACATGGTTTGTAGTAGCTCTTTGAAACGTGACAAAATAAAGGAGTTCTCAGTTTTGTCTCTATGGTTTGTTTCCTCTTCAAGTAGCCCTAATCAGAGACTGGCGAAAAGCACTTTCATTGAAAGGGGTTTGCAAGCGTCCTAGAATCTACGATTTTCGAAATACCAGCAAATATTTTTTCGCCGAATCTTGATGATACTTGGTGGTAATGATCAGTATAAAAATCCCACTTGGCTCACCAAATTTTGCTCTTCTTGGTTGAAGCGTTATTTACAGGATCAGTGTTTATTTTCAGGTTTCACTCTGTTCTCTCCTCTACTGATAGATGAATTTGGAACTCTAAATACAACATGGTTTGTAGAGGCTCTTTGAAACTTGACAAAATATAGTAGTTCTCAGTTTTGTCTCTATGGTTTGTTTCCTCGTCAAGTAGCCCTAAGCAGAGAATGTGGAAAAGCCCTTTCATTGAAAGTGGTTGCCAAACTTCAATGAAAATACGAGTTTCCGAAATACCAGCAAATATTTTTTCAGCCAAACTTTATGGTACTTGGTGGTAATGATCAGTACACAAATCCCACTTGGCTCACCAAATTTTGTTCTTCTATTTTGAAGCATTGCTTTACAGTAGCAGTTTTTATTTTTAGGTTTCACTTTGTTGTCTTCTATATAGATAGATGAATTTGGAACTCTAAATCCAACATGGTTTGTGGTAGCTCTTTGGAACTTTACAAAATAAAGTAGATCTCAGTTTAGTCTCAATGGTTTGTTTCCTCTTCAAGTAGCCCTAATCAGAGACTGGCGAAAAGCACTTTCATTGAAAGGGGATGGCAAGCGTCCTAGAATCTACGATTTCTGAAATACCAGCAAATATTTTTTCGCACAATCTTGATGATACTTGGTGGTAATGATCAGTATACAAATCCTACTTGGCTCACCAAATTTTGTTCTTCTAGGATGAAGCGTTTGTTTAGATTAGCAGTTTTTATTTTTAGGTTTCAATCTGTTCCTTCCTATATAGATAGATGAATTTGGAACTCTAAATACAACATGGTTTGTAGTAGCTCTTTGAAACTTGACAAAATAAAGTAGTTCTCAGTTTTGTCTCTATTGTTTGTTTCCTGGTCAAATAGCCCTAAGCTGAGAATGTGGAAAAGCACTTTAATTGAAAGGGGTTGCCAAGCTTCCAAGCAATTACGAGTTTCCGAAATACCGCCAAATATTTTTTCACCCAATCTTGATGATACTTGGTGCTAATGATCAGTACACAAATCCCAATTGTCTCACCAAATTTTGTTCTTCTAGTTTGAAGCGTTTGTTTACAGTAGCAGTTTTTATGTATAGGTTTCACTCTGTTCTCTCCTATATAGATAGATGAATTGGGAACAAAATCCAACGTGGCTTGTAGTAGCTCTTTGAAACTTGACAAGATACTTTAGTTCTCAGTTTTGTCTCTATGGTTTGTTTCCTCTTCAAGTAGCCCTTCGCAGAGACTGTGGAAAAGCACTTTCATTGAAAGGGGTTGCCACGCTTCCAAGAAATTACGAGATTTCGAAATACCAGCAAATATTTTTTAACCCAAACTTGATGATACTTGGTGGTAATGATCAGTTCACAAATGCCACTTGGCTCACCAAATATTGTTCTTCTAGGTTGAAGCGTTATTTTGAGTAGCAGTTTTTATTTTAGGTTTCACTCTGTTCTCTTCTATATAGATAAATGAATTTGGATCTCTAAATCCAACATGGTTTGTAGTAGCTCTTTGAAACTTGACAAAATAAAGTAGTTCTCAGTTTTGTCTCTGGTTTTTTCCTCTTCAAGTAGCCCTAGGCACAGACTGTGGAAAAGCACTTTCGTTGAAAAGGTTTGCCATGCTTCCAAGAAATTACGAGTTTCCGAAATACCAGCAAATATTTTTTCGACCAATCTTGAAGATACTTGGTGGTAATGATCAGTACAAAAGTTCCACTTGGCTAACCAAATTTTGTTCTCCTAGGATTAAGAGTTCGTTTACAGTAGCAGTTTATATTTTTAGTTTTCACTCTCTTCTCTCCTATATAGATAGATGAATTTGGAATTCTAAATCCAACATGGTTTGCAGTAGCTCTTTGAAACTTGACAAAATGAAGTAGGTCTCAGTTTTTCTCTATGGTTTTTTTCCTCCTCAAGTAGCCCTAAGCAGAGAATGTGGAAAAGCACTTTAATTGAAAGGGGTTGCCAAGCTTCCAAGCAATTACGAGTTTCCGAAATACCGGCAAATATTTTTTCACCCAATCTTGATGATACTTGGTGGTAATGATCAGTACACAAATCCCAATTGTCTCACCAAATTTTGTTCTTCTAGTTTGAAGCGTTTGTTTACAGTAGCAGTTTTTATTTATAGGTTTCACTCTGTTCTCTCCTATATAGATAGATGAATTGGGAACAAAATCCAAAGTGGCTTGTAGTAGCTCTTTGAAACTTGACAAAATACTGTAGTTCTCAGTTTTGTCTCTATGGTTTGTTTCCTCTTCAAGTAGCCCTTCGCAGAGACTGTGGAAAAGCACTTTCATTGAAAGGGGTTGCCACGCTTCCAAGAAATTACGAGATTCCGAAATACCAGCAAATATTTTTTAACCCAAACTTGATGATACTTGGTGGTAATGATCAGTTCACAAATCCCACTTGGCTCACCAAATATTGTTCTTCTAGGTTGAAGCGTTATTTTGAGTAGCAGTTTTATTTTTAGGTTTCACTCTGTTCTCTCCTATACAGATAGATGAATTTGGAACACTAAATCCAACATGGTTTGTAGTATCTCTTTGAAACTTTCCAAAATAAAGTAGTTCTCACTTTTCTCTCTATGTTTTGTTTCCTCTTCAAATAGCTCTATGCAGAGGCATTGGAAAAGCAATTTCATTGAAAGGGGTTGCCAACCTTCCAAAAAAATTACGAGTTTCCGAAATACCACCAAATATTTTTTCACCCAATATTGATGATACTTGGAGGTAATGATCAGTACACAAATCCCACTAGGCTCAAGGAATTTTGTTCTTCTAGGTTGAAGCGCTCGTTTACAGTAGCAGTTTTTATTTTTAGTTTTCACTCTGTCCTCTCCGTATAGATAGATGAATTTGGTACTGTAAATCCAACATGGTTTGTAGTAGCTCTTTGAAAACTTGAGAAAATGAAGTAGTTCTCAGTTTTGTCTCTATGGTGTGTTTTCTCTTCAAGTAGCCCTAAGCAGTGACTGTGAAAAGCACTTTCATTGAAAGGGGTTACCAAGTTTCCAAAAATTGCGAGTTTTCGAAATACCAGCAAATATTTTTTCACCCAATCTTGTTGATACATGGTGGTAATAATCAGAACACAAATCCCACTTGGCTCACTAAATTTTGCTCTTCTAGGTTAAAGCGTTATTTACAGTAGCAGCTTTTATTTTTAGGTTTCATTCTGTTTTCTCCTATATAGATGGATGAATTTGGAACTCTAAATCCAACATGGTTTCTAATAGCTCTTTGAAACTTGACAAAATAAAGTAGTTCTCAGTTTTGTCTCTATGGTTTGCTTCGTCTTCAATTAGCCTATGCAGGGACAGTGGAAACGCACTTTCATTGAAAGTGTTTGCCAAGCTTCAAAGAAATTAGGAGTGTCCGAAGTACCAGCAAATATTTTTTAACCCAATCTTGATGATGCTTGATGGTAATGATCAGGTCACCAATCCCTCTTGGCTCACCAAATTTTGTTCTTCCAGGTTGAAGCGTTTGTTTACAGTAGCAGTTTTTATTTTTTAGGTTTCACTTTCTTCTCTCCTATATAAATAGATGAATTTGGAACTCTAAATCCAACATGGTTTGTAGTAGCTCTTTGAAACTTGACAAAAAAAGCACTTCTCAGTTTTGTCTCTATTGTTAGTTTCCTCTTCAAGTAGCCCAATGCAGAGACTGGCGAAAAGCACTTTTATTGAAAGGGGTTGCCAACATTCCAAGAAATTACGAGTTTCCGAAATACCAGCAAATATTTTTTCACCCAATCTTGAGGATACTTGATGTTAGTGATCAGTACACAAATACCACTTGGCTCTTAAATTTTTGTGCTTCTAGGTTGAAGCGTTCCTTTACATTAGCAGTTTAAATATTTAGGTTTCCCTCTGTTCTCTCCTATACAGATAGATGAATTTGGAACACCAAATCCAACATGGTTTGTAGTAGCTCTTTTAACTTGACAAAATAAAGTATTTCTCAGTTTTGTCTCTATGATTTGTTTCCTCTTCAAGTAGCCCTAAGAAGAGTGTGGCGAAAAGCACTTTCATTGAAAGGGGTTGCCAAGCTTCCAAGAAATTACGAATTTCTGAAATACCAGCAAATATTTTTTCACCCAATCTTGATGATTCTTGATGGTAATGATCAGTACACAAATCACACTTGGCTCACCAAATTTTGTTCTTCTAGGTTGAAGCGCTCATTTACAGTAGCAGTTTTTATTTTAAGGTTTCACTCTGTTGTTTCCTATATGAATAGATGAATTTGGAACACTAAAATCAACATGGTTTGTAGTAGCTCTTTGAAACTTGACAAAATAAAGTTGTTCTCAGTTTTGTCCCTATGGTTTTCTTCCTCTTCAAGTAGCCCTATGCAGAGACAGTGGAAAAGCACTTTCATTGAAAGCAGTTGGCAAGCATCCAAGAATCTAGGAGTTTCAGAAATACCAGCAAATATTTTTTCACGCAATCTTGATGATACTTGGTGCTAATGATTAGTACATAAATTCCACTTGGCTCAACAAATTTTCTTATTGTAGGTTGAAGCGCTTTTAAAGTAGCAGTTTTTATTTTTAGGTTTCACTCTTTTCTCCCCTATACAGATAGATGAATTTGGAACTCTAAATCCAACATGGTTTGTAGTAGCTCTTTGAAACTTGACAAAATGAAGTAGTTATCAGATTTGTCATATGGTTTGTTTCCTTTTCAAGTAGCCCTAAGCAGAGACTGTGTAAGAGGACTTTCATTGAACAGGGTTGCCAAGCTTCCAAGAATTTACGAGTTTCCGAAATGCCAGCAAATATTTTTTTCACCAAATCTGGATGATACTTGGTGGTAATGATCAGTGCACAAATCCCACTTGGCTCAACAAATTTTGTTCTTCTACGTTGAAGCGTTCGTTTACACTAGCAGTTTTTATTTTATGTTTCACTGTGTTCTCTCCTATATAGATAGATGAATTTGGAACTTCAAATCCAACATGGTTTTTATTAGCTCTTTGAAACTTGACCAAATAAAGTAGTTGTCAGTTTTGTCTCTATGATTTGTTTCCTCTTCAAGTAGCCCTAACCAGAGACTGTGGAAAAGCAATTCATTAAAAGGGGCTGCCAAGCTTCCAAGAAATTCCTAGTTTCCGAAATACCAGCAAATATTTTTTTCACACAATTTTGATGACACTTGGTGTGTTGATCGGTACACAAATCCCACTTGGCTAACCAAATTTTGTTCTTCTAGGTTGAAGCGTTCGTTTACAGTAGCAGTTTTTATTTTTAGGTTTCACTATGTTCGCTTCTATATAGATAGATGAATTTGGAACTCTAAATCCAACATGGTTTCTAATAGCTCTTTGAAAGTTGACAAAATAAAGTAGTTCTCAGTTTTGTCTCTATGATTTGTATCCTCTTCAAGTAGCCCTAACCAGAGACTGTGGAAAATACTTTCATTGAAAGGGGTTGAAGGCTTCCAAGAAATTAAGAGTTTCCGAAATACCAACAAATATTTTTTCACCCAATCTTGATTATACTTGGAGGTAATGATCAGTACAGAAATCCCACTTGGCTCACCAAATTTTGTTCTTCTAGGTTGAAGCGTTCGTTTACAGTAGCAGTTTTTCTTTTTAGGTTTCACACTGTTGTCTCCTATACAAATAGATGATTTTGGAACTCTAAATCCAACATGATTTGTAGTAGGTCTGTGAAACTTGACAAAATAAAGTTGTCCTCAGTTTTGTCCCTATGGTTTGTTTACTCTTCAAGTACCCCTAATCAGAGACTGGCGAGAATTACTTTCATTAAAAGGGGTTTCAAGCGTCCTAGAATCTACGAGTTTCCGAAATACCAGCAAATATTTTTTCACCAAATCTTGATGATACTTGGTGGTATGATCAGTACACAAGTCACACTTCGCTCACCAGACTTTGTTTTTCTAGTTTGAAGCGTTCGTTTACAGTAGCATTTTTTATTTTTAAGTTTCACTCTGTTCTCTCCTATATAGAAAGATGAATTTGGAACTCTAAAATCCAGCATGGTTTGTAGTAGCTCTTTGAAACTTGACAAAATAAATTAGTTCTCAGTTTCGTCTCTATGGTTTGTTTACTCTTCAACTAGCGCTAATCAGAGACTGGCGAAAAGCACTTTTATTGAAAAGGGTGGCAAGCGTCCAAGAATCTACGAGTTTTCGAAATAGAGGCAAACATTTTTTCGCCCAATCTTGATGATACTTGGTGGTAATGATCAGTATAAAAATGCCACTTGGCTCACCAAATTTTGTTCTTCTAGGTTGAAGCGTTCGTTTACAGTAGCAGTTTTTATTTTAATTTTCCCTCTGTTCTCTCCTATATAGACAGATGAATTTGGAACCCTAGACCCAACATGGTTTGTAGTATCTCTTTGAAACTTTACAAAATAAAGCAGTTCTCAGTTTTGTCTCTATGTTTTGTTTCCTCTTCAAGTAGCTCTATTCAGAGACTGTGGAAAAGCACTTTCATTGAAAGGGGTTGCCAACCTTCCAATAAATTACGAGTTTCCGAATTACCAGCAAATATTTTTTCACCCAATTTTGATGGTACTTGATGTTACTGATCAGCACACAAATCCCACTAGGCTCACCAAATTTTGTTCTTCTAGGTTGAACCGTTCATTTACAGTAGTAGATTTTATTTTTAGGTTTCACTCTGTACTCTCCTATATAAATAGATGAATTTGGAACTCTAAATCCAACATGGTTTGTAGTAGCTCTTTGAAACTTGACAAAATAAAGTTGTTCTTCGTTTTGTCTCTATGGTTTGTTTCCTCTTCAAGTAGCCCTAAGCAGAGACTGGCGAAAAGCACTTTCATTGAAAGGGATTGCTAAGCTTCCAAGAAATTACGAGTTCCCAAAATATCAGCAAATATTTTTTCACCCAGTCTTGATGATACTTGGTGGTAATGATCAGTACCTAAATCCCACTTGGCTCACCTAATTTTGTGCTTCTAGGTTGAAGCGTTCGTTTACAGTAGCAGTTTTTATTTTTAGGTTTTACTCTGTTCTCTCCTATATAGATAGATGAATTTGGAACACCAAATCCAACATGGTTTGTAGTAGCTCTTTGAAACTTGATAAAATAAAGTCGACTCAGTTTTGTCTCTATGGTTTGTTTTCTCTTCAAGTAGCCCTAAGCAGAGACTGTGAAAAGCACTTTCATTGAAAGGGGTAACCAAGTTTCCAAGAAATTACGAGTTTCCGAAATACATGCAAATATTTTTTCATGCAATCTTGATTATACTTGGTGGAAATGATCAGTACACAAATGCCACATGGCTCACGATATTTTGTTCTTCTAGTTTGAAACGTTGGTTTACAGTAGCAGTTTTTATTTTTAGGTTTCACTCTTTTCTCTCATATATAGATAGATGAATTTGGAATTAAATTCAACATGGTTTGTAGTAGCTCTATACAACTTGATAAAATAAAGTAGTTCTCAGTTTTGTCTCTATAGTTTGTTTCCTCTTCAAGTAGCATTAATCAGAGACTGGCAAAAAGCACTTTCATTGAAAGGGGTTGCCAACCTTCCAAGAAATTACGAGTTTACGTAATACCAGCAAATATTTTTTCACCCAATCTTGATCATACTTGGTGGTAAAGATCAGTACACAAATCGACTTGGCTCACTAAATTTTGTTCTTGTAGGTTGAAGCGTTCGTTTACAGTAGCAGTTTTTATTTTTAGGTTTCACTTTCTTCTATCCTATATAGATAGATGAATTTGGAACTCCAAATCCAACAAGGTTTTTAGTAGCTCTTTGAATCTTGACAAAATAAAGTAGTTCGCAGTTTTGTCTCAATGGATTCTATCCTCCCCAAGTAGCCCTAAGCAGACACTGTGGAAAAGCGCTTTCATTGAAAGGGGTTGCAAACCTTCCAAGAAATTACGAGTTTCTGAAATACCAGCAAATATTTTTTCACCCAATCTTGATGATACTTGGTGGTAATGATCAGTACACAAATCCCACTGGGCTCACCAAATTTTGTTCTTCTAGGTTGAACCGTTCGTTTACGGTAGCAGTTTTTATTTTTAGGTTTTCACTCTGTTCTCTCCTATACAGATAGATGAATTTGGAACACTAAATACAACATGGTTTGTAGTACCTCTTTGAAACTTGACAAAATAAAGTAGTTCTCAGTTTTGTCTCATTTTTTTTTTTTTTACTTCAAGTAGCTCTATGCAGAGACTGTGGAAAAGCAATTTCATTGAAAGGGGTTGCCACACGTCCAAGAAATTACGAGATTACAAAATACCAGCAAATATTTTTTCACCCAATCTTGATGATACTTGATGTTAGTGATCAGTACACAAATCCCACTTGGCTCATCAAAATTAATCTTCTAAGTTGAAGCGTTCGTTTACAGTAGCAGTATTTATTTTTAGGTTTCACTCTGTTCTCTCCTGTATTTATAGATGAATTTGGAACTCCAAATCCAACAGGGTTTGTAGTAGCTCTTTGAAACTTGACAATATAATGTCGTCTCAGTTTTGTCTATATGGTATGTTTTCTCTTCAAGTAGCCCTAAGCAGAGACTCTGAAAAGCACTTTCATTGAAAGGGGTTGCAAACCTTCCAAGGAATTTCGAGTTTCTGAAATACCAGCAAATATTTTTTCACCCAATCTTGATGCTACTTGGTGGTAATGATCAGTACACAAATCCCACTGGGCTCACCAAATTTTGTTCTTCTAGGTTGAACCTTTCGTTTACAGTAGCTGTTTTTATTTTTAGGTTTCACTCTGTACTCTCCTATATAGATAGATGAATTTGGAACTCTAAATCCAACATAGTTTGTAGTAGCTCTTTGAAACTTGACAAAATAAAGTAGTTCTCAGTTTTCTATCTGTGGTTTGTTTCCGCTTCAAGTAGCCCTAACCACATACTGTAGAAAAGCCCTTTCATTGAAAAATTTTGCCAATCTTCCAAGAAATTACGAGTTTCTGAAATACTAGCAAATATTTTTTCATCCAGTCTTGATGATACATGATGGTAATGATCAGTACACAAATCCCACTAGGCTCACCAAATTTTGTTCTGCTAAGTTGAAGCGTTATTTAGAGTAGCATTTTTTATTATTAGGTTTCACTCTGTTCTCTCCTATACAGATAGATGAATTTGGAACTCCAAATCCAACATGGTTTGTAGTAGCTCTTTGAAACTTGACAAAACAAAGTAGTTCTCAGTTTTGTCTCTATGGTTTGTTTCCTCTTCAAGTAGCCATTTTCAGAGACTGGTGAAAAGCACTTTCATTGAAAGGGGTTGGCAAGCGTCCAAGAATCTACGAGATTCCGAAATACCAGCAAATATTTTTTCACCCAATCTTGATGATACTTGGTGTTAATGATCACTACACAAATCCCACGTGGCTCACCAAATTTTTTGTCTAGGTTGTAGCGTTCGTTTACAGTAGCAGTTTTTTTTTTTAGGTTTCACTCTGTTCTCTCCTATATAGATAGATGAACGTGTAACTCTAAATCCAACATGGTTTGTTAGCTCTTTGTAACTTGACAAAATAAAGAGGTTCACAGTTTTGTCTCTATGGTTTGTTTACTCTTCAAGAAGCCCTAATCAGAGACTGCCGAAAAGCACTTACATTGACAGGGGTTGGCAAGAGTCCAAGAATCTACGAGTTTCCGAAATACCAGCAAATATTTTTTCGCCCAATGTTGATGATACCTGGTGGTAATGATCAGTATACCAATCCCACTAGGCACACCATATTTTGTGCTTCTAGGTTGAAGCGTTCGTTTACAGTAGCAGTTTTTATTTTTAGGTTTCACTCTGTTTTCTCTTATATAGATAGACGAATTTGGAACTCTAAATCCAACATGGATTGAAGTAGCTCTTTGAAACTTGACATAAAAGTAGTTCTCAGTTTTGTCTCTATGGTTTGTTTCCTCTTCAAGTAGCCAAAAGCAGAGTCCGGAGAAAAGGACTTTCATTGAAAGGGGTTGCCAACCCTCCAAGAAATTACGAGTTTCCGTAATACCAGCAAATATTTTTTCACCCAATCTTGATGATACTGGGTTGTAAAGATCAGTACACAAATCCCACTTGGCTCACCAAATTTTTTCCTTCTAGGTTGAAGTTTTCGTTTACAGTATCAGTTTTTATTTTTAGGTTTCACTCTGTTCCTTTCTATATAGATAGATGAATTTGGAACTCTATATCCAACATGGTTTGTAGTAGCTCTTTGAAACTTGACAAAACAAAGAGGTTCACAATTTTGTCTCTATGGTTTGTTTAATCTTCAAGTAGCCCTAATCAGAGACTGCGGAAGAGCACTTTCATTGAAAGGGGTTGCCAAGCTTGAAAGAAATTACGAGTTTCCCAAATACCAGCAAATATTTTTTCACCCAATCTTGATGATACTTGGTGGTAATGATCACTACACAAATTCCACGTGGCTCACCAAATTTTGTACTTCTAGGTAGTAGCGTTCGTTTACAGTAGCAGTTTTTATTTTTAGGTTTCACTCTCTTCTCTCCTATATAGATAGTTGAATTTTGAACTCTAAATCCGATATGGTTTGTAGTAGCTCTTTGAAACTTCACAAAATGAAGAGGTTCACAGTTTTTCTCTACCGTTTGTTTCCTCTTCAAGTAGTCCTAATCAGAGACTGCCGAAAAGCACTTATATTGAAAGGGGTTGGCAAGATTCCAAAAATCTATGAGTTTCCGAAATACCAGCAAATATTTTTTCGCCCAATCTTGATGATACTGATTGGTAATGATCAGTACACAAATCCCACTTGGCTCACCAAATTTTGTTCTTCTGGGTTGAGGCGTTCGTTTACAGTAGCAGTTTTTATTTTAAGGTTTCACATTGTTCTCCCCTATATACATAGATGACTTTGGAACTCTAAATCCAACATGGTTTGTAGTAGCTCTCTGAAAATTGACTAAATAAAGCAGTTCTCAGTTTTGTCTCTTTGGGTTGTTTCATCTTGAAGTAGCCCTAAGCAGATAATGGGGAAAAGCACTTTCATTGAAAGGGGTAGCCAAGCTCCAAGCAATTACGAGTTTCCGAAATACCAGCAAATATTTTTTCACCCAATATTGATGATACTTTGTGGTAATGATCAGAACACAAATCCCACTTGTCTCACCAAATTTTGTTCTTCTAGGTTGAAGCATTCATTTACAGTAGCAGTTTTTATTTTTTGGTTTCACTTTCTTCTCTCCTATATAGATAGATGAATTTGGAACTCTAAATCAAACATGGTTTGTAGTAGCTCTTTGAAACTTGACAAAATAAAGTAGTTCTCAGTTTTTTCTCTAAGGTTTGTTTTCTCTTCAAGTTGCCCTAGTCACAGAATGTGGAAAAGCACTTTCATTGAAAGGGTTTATCAAGCTTCCAAGAATCTACGAGTTTCCGAAATACCAGCAAATATTTTTTCGCCAATCTTGATGATACTTGGTGTTAATGATCAGTACAAAAATCCCACTGGGCTCACCAAATTTTATTTTTCCAGGTTGAAGCGTTCGTTTACAGTAGCTTTTTTATTTTTAGGTTTCACTCTCTTCTCTCCTATATAGATACAAGAATTTGGAACATGAAATCCAACATGGTTTGTAGTAGCTCTTTGAAACTTGACAAAATAAAGTAGTTCTCAGTTTTATCTCTATGGTTTGTTTCCTCTTCAAGTAGCCCTATTCAGAGACTGTGGAAAAGCACTTTCATTGAAAGGGGTTGCCAAACTTCCAAGAAATTAGGAGTTTTTGAAATACCAGCAAATATTTATTCACCCAATCTTGATGATACTTGGTGGTAATGATCAGTACAAAAATCCTACTTGGATCACCAAATTTTGTTCTTCTAGGTTGAAGCGCTCATTTACAGTAGCAGTTTTTATTTTTAGATTTCACTCTGTTCTCTCCTATATAGATAGATGAATTTGGAACTCTAAATTCTACATGGTTTGTAGAAGCTCTTTGAAACTTTACAAAATAAAGTAGTCTTCAGTTTTGTAACTATGGTTTGTTTCCTCAAGTAGCCCCAAGCAGAGACTGTGGAAAAGCACTTTCATTGAAAGGGGTTGCAAACCTTCCAAGAAATTACGAGGTTCAGAAATACCAGCAAATATTTTTTCACCCAATCCTGATGATACTTGGTGGTAATGATCAGTACACAAATCCCACTTGGCTCATCAAATTTTGTGGTTCTATGTTGAAGCGTTCGTTTACAGTAGCAGTTTATATTTTTAGGTTTCCCTCTGTTCTCTCCTATATAGATAGATGAATTTGGAACTCCAAATCAAACATGGTTTGTAATAGCTCTTAGAAACTTGACAAAATAAAGTAGTTCTCTGTTTTTTTCTCTATGGATTCTATCTTCTTCAAGTAGCCCTAATTAGAGTCTGAGGAAAAGCACTTTCATTGAAAGGGGTTTCCAAGCTTCCAAGAAATTATGAGTTTCCAAAATATCAGCAATTATTTGTGCAACCAATCTTGATGATACTTGATGGTAGTGATCAGTACACAAATCCAACTTGTTTCACCAAATTTTGTTCTCCTTGGTTGAAGCATTCGTTTACAGTAGCAGTTTTTATTTTTAGGTTTCACTCTCTTCTCTCCTATATAGATAGATGAATGTGGAACTCTAAATCCAACATGGTTTGTAGTAGCTCTTTGAAACTTGACAAAATAAAGTAGTTCTCAGTTTTGTCTTTATGGTTTGTTTACTCTTCACGAAGCCCAAATCGGAGACTGGAGAAAAGCACTTTCATTGAAAGGGGTTGGAAAGCGTCCAAGAATCTACAAGTTTCCGAAATACCAGCAAATATTTTTAGCCCAATCTTGATTATACTTGGTGGTAATGATCAGTATACAAATCCCACTTGGCTCTCCAAATTTTGTTCTTCTAGGTTGAAGCGTTCGTTTACAGTAGCAGTTTTTATTTTTAGGTTTCACTCTGTTCTCTCCTATATAGATAGATGAATTTGGAACTCTAAATCCAACATGGTTTGTAGTAGCTCAATGAAACTTGAAAAAATAAAGTACTTCTCAGTTTTGTCTCTATGGTTTGTTTCCTCTTCAAGTAGCCCTAAGCCGAGACTGGCGAAAAGCACTTTCATTGAAAGGGGTTGCAAGGATTCCAAGAAATTACAAGTTTCCAAAATACCAGCAAATATTTTTTCACCCAATCTCGATGATACTTGGTGGTAATGATCAGTACACAAATCCCACTTGGCTCATCAAATTTTGTGGTTCTATGTTGAAGCGTTCGTTTACAGTAGCAGTTTATATTTTTAGGATTCCCTCTGTTCTCTCCTATATAGATAGATGAATTTGGAACTCCAAATCAAACATGGTTTGTAGTAGCTCTTTGAAACTTGACAAAATAAAGTAGTTCTCAGTTTTTTTCTCTATGGATTCTATCTTCTTCAAGTAACCCTAATTAGAGACTGAGGAAAAGCACTTTCATTGAAAGGCGTTTCCAAGCTTCCAAGAAATTATGAGTTTCCAAAATATCAGCAATTATTTGTGCAACCAATCTTGATGATACTTGATGGTAGTGATCAGTACACAAATCCAACTTGTTTCACCGAATTTTGTTCTCCTTGGTTGAAGCGTTCGTTTACAGTAGCAGTTTTTATTTTTAGGTTTAACTCTCTTCTCTCCTTTATAGATAGATGAACGTGGAACTCTAAATCCAACATGGTTTGTAGTAGCTCTTTGAAACTTGACAAAATAAAGTAGTTCTCAGTTTTGTCTCTATGGTTTGTTTACTCTTCACAAAGCCCAAATCAGAGACTGGAGAAAAGCACTTTCATTGAAAGGGGTTGGAAAGCATCCAAGAATCTACGAGTTTCTGAAATACCAGCAAATATTTTTTCGCCCAATCTTGATGATACTTGGCGGTAATGATCAGTATACAAATCCCACTTGGCTCACCAAATTTTGTTCTTCTAGGTTGAAGCGTTCCTTTACAGTAGCAGTTTTTATTGTTTGGTTTCACTCTGTTCCCTCCTATATATATATAGATGAATTTGGAACTCTAAATCCAACATGGTTTGTAGTAGCTCAATGAAACTTGAAAAATAAAGTAGTTCTCAGTTTCGTCTCTACGGTTTGTTTCCTCTTCAAGTAGCCCTAGGCACAGACTGTGGAAAAGCACTTTAATTGAAAGGGTTTGCGACGCTTCCAAAAAATTACGAGTTTCTGAAATACCAGCAAATATTTTTTCACCCTATCTTGATGATACTTGGTGGTAATGATCAGTACACAATTCCCACTTGGCTCACCAAATTTTGTTCTTCTAGGTTGAAGCGTTATTTACAGTAGCAGTTTTATTTTTAGGTTTCACTCTGTTCTCTCCTATACAGATAGATGAATTTGGAACTCCAAATCCAACATGGTTTGTAGTAGCTCTTTGAAACTTGACAAAACAAAGTAGTTCTCAGTTTTGTCTCTATGGTTTGTTTCCTCTTCAAGTAGCCATTTTCAGAGACTGGTGAAAAGCACTTTCATTGAAAGGGGTTGGCAAGCGTCCAAGAATCTACGAGATTCCGAAATACCAGCAAATATTTTTTCACCCAATCTTGATGATACTTGGTGTTAATGATCACTACACAAATCCCACGTGGCTCACCAAATTTTTGTCTAGGTTGTAGCGTTCGTTTACAGTAGCAGTTTTTTTTTTTAGGTTTCACTCTGTTCTCTCCTATATAGATAGATGAACGTGTAACTCTAAATCCAACATGGTTTGTTAGCTCTTTGTAACTTGACAAAATAAAGAGGTTCACAGTTTTGTCTCTATGGTTTGTTTACTCTTCAAGAAGCCCTAATCAGAGACTGCCGAAAAGCACTTACATTGACAGGGTTGGCAAGAGTCCAAGAATCTACGAGTTTCCGAAATACCAGCAAATATTTTTTCGCCCAATGTTGATGATACCTGGTGGTAATGATCAGTATACCAATCCCACTAGGCTCACCATATTTTGTGCTTCTAGGTTGAAGCGTTCGTTTACAGTAGCAGTTTTTATTTTTAGGTTTCACTCTGTTTTCTCTTATATAGATAGACGAATTTGGAACTCTAAATCCAACATGGATTGAAGTAGCTCTTTGAAACTTGACATAAAAGTAGTTCTCAGTTTTGTCTCTATGGTTTGTTTCCTCTTCAAGTAGCCAAAAGCAGAGTCCGGAGAAAAGGACTTTCATTGAAAGGGGTTGCCAACCCTCCAAGAAATTACGAGTTTCCGTAATACCAGCAAATATTTTTTCACCAATCTTGATGATACTGGGTTGTAAAGATCAGTACACAAATCCCACTTGGCTCACCAAATTTTTTCCTTCTAGGTTGAAGTTTTCGTTTACAGTATCAGTTTTTATTTTTAGGTTTCACTCTGTTCCTTTCTATATAGATAGATGAATTTGGAACTCTATATCCAACATGGTTTGTAGTAGCTCTTTGAAACTTGACAAAACAAAGAGGTTCACAATTTTGTCTCTATGGTTTGTTTAATCTTCAAGTAGCCCTAATCAGAGACTGCGGAAGAGCACTTTCATTGAAAGGGGTTGCCAAGCTTGAAAGAAATTACGAGTTTCCCAAATACCAGCAAATATTTTTTCACCCAATCTTGATGATACTTGGTGGTAATGATCACTACACAAATTCCACGTGGCTCACCAAATTTTGTACTTCTAGGTAGTAGCGTTCGTTTACAGTAGCAGTTTTTATTTTTAGGTTTCACTCTCTTCTCTCCTATATAGATAGTTGAATTTTGAACTCTAAATCCGATATGGTTTGTAGTAGCTCTTTGAAACTTCACAAAATGAAGAGGTTCACAGTTTTTCTCTACCGTTTGTTTCCTCTTCAAGTAGTCCTAATCAGAGACTGCCGAAAAGCACTTATATTGAAAGGGGTTGGCAAGATTCCAAAAATCTATGAGTTTCCGAAATACCAGCAAATATTTTTTCGCCCAATCTTGATGATACTGATTGGTAATGATCAGTACACAAATCTCACTTGGCTCACCAAATTTTGTTCTTCTGGGTTGAGGCGTTCGTTTACAGTAGCAGTTTTTATTTTAAGGTTTCACATTGTTCTCCCCTATATACATAGATGACTTTGGAACTCTAAATCCAACATGGTTTGTAGTAGCTCTCTGAAAATTGACTAAATAAAGCAGTTCTCAGTTTTGTCTCTTTGGGTTGTTTCATCTTGAAGTAGCCTAAGCAGATAATGGGGAAAAGCACTTTCATTGAAAGGGGTAGCCAAGCTCCAAGCAATTACGAGTTTCCGAAATACCAGCAAATATTTTTTCACCCAATATTGATGATACTTTGTGGTAATGATCAGAACACAAATCCCACTTGTCTCACCAAATTTTGTTCTTCTAGGTTGAAGCATTCATTTACAGTAGCAGTTTTTATTTTTTGGTTTCACTTTCTTCTCTCCTATATAGATAGATGAATTTGGAACTCTAAATCAAACATGGTTTGTAGTAGCTCTTTGAAACTTGACAAAATAAAGTAGTTCTCAGTTTTTTCTCTAATGTTTGTTTTCTCTCCAAGTTGCCCTAGTCACAGAATGTGGAAAAGCACTTTCATTGAAAGGGTTTATCAAGCTTCCAAGAATCTACGAGTTTCCGAAATACCAGCAAATATTTTTTCGCCAATCTTGATGATACTTGGTGTTAATGATCAGTACAAAAATCCCACTGGGCTCACCAAATTTTGTTCTTCTAGGTTGAAGCGTTCCTTTAAAGTAGCAGTTTTTATTTTTAGGTTTCACTCTCTTCTCTCCTATATAGATAGATGAATTTGGAAACATGAAATCCAACATGGTTTGTAGTAGCTCTTTGAAACTTGACAAAATAAAGTAGTTCTCAGTTTTATCTCTATGGTTTGTTTCCTCTTCAAGTTGCACTATTCAGAGACTGTGGAAAAGTACTTTCATTGAAAGGGGTTGCCAAACTTCCAAGAAATTAGGAGTTTCCGAAATACCAGCAAATATTTATTCACCCAAACTTGATGATACATGGTGG